>NW_004524637.1:12280897-12301766 GCF_000260255.1 Octodon degus
AAATCTTCACTTATATAGAATGGAAAATACAGAAGAAATGAACAAATTCCAAGCTGTACAAGTCACGAAAATTCAATCAAAAAGATATAAAATTCTGAATAAACCAATATCAGTTAATGAAGTTGAAAAAGAAATAAAAATTTACTAACAAAGAAAAGCCCGGGTCCTGATAGATTCATGGCTGAATTCTACAAGAAATTTAGAAAAGATTTAATGTCAATACCCCTCAAACTCTTAAACGAAGCTGAAAGAAAAGCAATTCTCCATAACTGATTCTTCAAGGCAAGTTTTATGCAATGCCAAAACCAGAGAAAGGCATGACCAACAAAGAGAATTACAGGCCAATCTCCCTAATGAGTATAGATGCAAAAAATCCTCAATAAGATACTAGCAAACAGAATGCAGCAAATCCAAAAGAATATTATTCACAATATCCAAGTGGTTTCATCTCAGGAATGTAAGAATGATTCAACATACACAAATCAATAAACATAATACACTTTATCAACAGAGCCAAAGAAAAATGCATATGATCATCTCAAGAGACACAGAAAAAGCTTTTGGTGAAGTCCAACACTCATTCGTGATGAATACCCTATAGAAAATCAGGATACATTGTCTTTACCTCACTCTGTTAAAAGCCATCTATGACAAATCAATGGCCAGTATCATAGTAAATGGACAAAACTCAAGGCTTTCACCCTAAAATCAGGACAAAGACAAGGATGTACATTATCCTCACTTTTATTCAATATAGTTTTGGAAATGTTGGCTAGAGTAATTAGACGAGAGAGTGAAATAAAAAGAATAATAGGAAAAGAAGAAGTGAAATTATCACTATTCACAGATGGCATGATACTCTATATAGAGACCTCAAAATGTCCACCAAAAGAACTCTAAATTTAATAAGCAAATTCACCATCATAGCTGGATACAAAGTCAACACTCAAACAGTAATAGCATTCCTGTATATACATTATAAACTCACTGAGACAGAAATTAGGAAAGCCACATCCTCCATAATAGCATCCAAGAAAATGAAATAACTTAAGTAGGAAATCTATATATTGAAAATTATAGCACTCTGACAAAAAGAGATTGAAGAGGATATCAGAATAAGGAAAGATATTCTTTGCTCATGGATAGGAAGAACCAACAGTCTGAAAATGGCCATACTCCCAAAACTGTTACACAGATGCAATTTAATGCAGTTCTGATCATAACATCATTAGTATTCCTCACAGAACTAGAGAAAGCATGCCTAAAATTCAGCTGGAAACAGAGAAGACCTAGAATAGCAAAGGAAATCCTGAGCAACAAAGGAAAGGCAGGAGGTACCGCCATCCCTGACTTAAAATTATCTTACAAAGTTACTGTGATAAAAGCAGCATGACACTAGCAAAAACAATAACAACAAAAAAGACTCAATGATCCATGGAACACATTAGAAGGTGCTGACACAATTACAAACACACATAGCCACCTTATCTTTGACAAAGGGGCCAAATATGTTCCCTGAAAGACAGACAGCTTCTTTAATACATGATGCTAGAAAAAACTGGTTCTCCAATGCCAAAGATCAAAACTAGATCCATGAGCATCACCATGCACTAAACTAAAGTAAAAATGGATCAAAAATGTAAAGATTCAGACAGAAATATTAAATCTACTAGTAGAGAAAGCAAGTAGAAACCTTGAAGACAGAGTTCATGAACAAAACCCAAACTGCAGGGGAAGTACTTCAAAGAATCAACAACTTGGATCTCATCTTATTAAAAAGGTTTTGCACATCAAAAGAAATTACCAAGAGAGTGAAAAGACAACCCACAAATTGGGGGAAAAAATTTAACCAACAGTCCCTCAACTATAGGACTTCTATCTAGAACATACAAAGAATTTGAAAGTATAAAGCCCCCCAAATTCAATGACCCAATCTGAAAACAAGCAACACTAATGAACACACACTTCTCAGAAGAAGAAATACAAATTTCAAGTAAATATATGAAAAAATGTTCGGCATTATTGGTCATTCAAGAAATGCTTATTAAAACAACAATGATCCCTGGCATGCCATGCCCGCCACACCAGTGTGGCGCACTGAGACAGTGATTGAGATTGGGCATGGTGGCATGCCCCTATAATACCAGCACTTGGGAAGCCAAGAACAGGAGAATCACTACAAGTCTGTTCCATGTAGTGAGACCCCATAGACCCTGTCCTAAATACAGGGGGGAAAAAAGAGAGATTCTATCTCACACCGGAAAGAATGGCTACCATCAAGAAGTCAACCAATAACAAATGCTAGAGAGGATGTGGGAAAAAGGAACCCTTATTCACTATCCATGGAAGTGTAGGCTGATATAATAATAGTGGAAATCAGTATGGAGATTCACCAAAAGTTAGGATTAGAGGTCCCATTTGATCCAGCTATTTCCTTTCTGGGTACTTTCTCAGAAGAATTAAAAACATCATTCCACAGCAAGATATGCACACCCATGTTTATAGGAGCACACTTTGTGAGAAATAAATCTTGGAAACAACTCAAATGTCTGCCAAATGAGGAATGACTAAAACAGACGTGATCTTTTTTTTTTTTTTTACAATGGACTATTACTAAGCTATTAAGAAGGATAAACTTGAAGTTTTTATAGGCAAATGGATGCAATTGGAGACCATCCTCATAAGTGAAATAAATCAGACTCATATGTGTAAGCATCATGTTGTGTCATTAGTGTAAGAAATTGAAAGAGTATGATAAAAATGTACAGTAGATATTATGAAATGGGAAGAAACTGCTCAAAAAGAAAGAACAACTAAGATGGGGGAATGAGAAAGAAAAATAAAATATAAATACACTTAGATAGCTAAGATAGTTGTACTACTAATTTCTCTTAATATATTGCAAAGAACAGGTAGTGCTTATATTGCTTGATCAATCGTTAATGCCTTTACCATGTAATCTGAGCAACTTCTTTGAAGATAAAAATATATGATATATTAACTATTATTAATCTCCTCTTACCTTTTCTGGAATTTTGTATTGTAGCTTTTGCTGTAATGATATTTTATCTAACATTTACCTTAGTGTTTAAATAGCTTGTATAGACTGGGCGAGGTGGTGCGCGCCTGTAATCCCAGCTCTTGGGAGGCTATAAACAGACAGATCACTACGAGTCTGATCTAGTAGCGAGACTCTGAACACCCTGCAGACCCTTCCCTAAAATGCAAAATAAATAAATAAATAAATAAATAAATAAATAAATAAATAGCTTATATAGATGGCAAAATTACAAGCGATGTTTTTATTGATTACCTGGATGTACTCATCAGAATAAAAAAAAAATTAAAGGCAGTTTCTGTAGATGTTTTATACGCGCTCTCTTTTCTATTTATATTCCCTGTTGTGAGCTTGAGTGAATGACCTTTAGGATGGTGGAGGGTCGCTGCCCTGCGATGATCTTCACCGCAGTTGAGCTGTGCTCCTGCCTGGTGGTAAACGGAAGCACTGACCGGGAGGGACTGTATTCGCAATTCTGAATAACATTCCCCCTAATAAAAAGTATGATGCGATGGGAACGTCTCGTCCTGTTCTAGCGGCTCCATCCCTTTGGTCATCACTTGCTCTTTGAGCCACTGCAGGTCTCTGAATAAACAACGGACAATCTGTGTTCATACTTTGAGTGGCAAGTTTAATTTAGGCAATCTGTGTTTTTGAGAAAAAGATTCCGTCAACGCCCCCCGCGCTCCTTTTCCCCCTCGAATTCGCTGCATCTCTGGCGGTCTCTGCACGGCGGTGCTCAGGCCCCAAGCACTGGCACAGGGCGGTACTGGCACAGCTCAGCGGCAGCGGCCTGTGGAATTCGCCCGTTGTCAGTCGTGGAGAGCTCGTTGTAGAATACATCTCTGGTTTCCCGGGTGACGTGGACATCTGCACTCGTGTGAGAACAATACACAACTCTGTTACCACAAGTGTAAGCTACTTGAGTTCTGTACAGGAAGGAAGAGAATCCAGACTTGCACGGCATTTTGATTAAGATTCTAGGGATGGGGGGGTTGGGGACAAAGAGAATTCAACTGGGTATATATTATTTATGTGCTGAAAGATTAAATCTGAGCTCCAGTCAAAGCCCAGCCTCTTTTCTCTCTCTTCAGTTTGGAAACTGGATAACTGGAGGTCACTCCTATCCGTTGGCGTTTGCATTCTTGTAGTTGTCATTATAGGTGGTCCTTACTTTGCAGAGTATGGCAGAAACACGAGTAGGCTGTGCACGCTGAAAGGATGCAAAGCAGTCTAACAATACTCAGGAAGATCTGTGATTATTCGTGGTCATTAGAGACTGTGAAAACATTAACATCTCTAATACTTTTGGTTTTAAGTATATAGAGAAAAAATTTTAAAGAAGTAAAACATTTACCCACTACGCTGTTATTTAAAATATTAGAAACTTTAACAATTAAATGGTCTAAATTCTTTGTTAAAAAACAAAAACAAAACTTATCAGTCAGGGATAATAATGGATACCTATAATCCCAGGATTTGGGGCAGCTGAGTCAGGAACATCTCAGGTTTTAGCCCATCTGGGGCAACTCAGTGACTTTGAGCAACCCTGTTTCAATATAAAAAATTTTCAAAGGACTGAGATGTAGCTTACGCTAAAGGATTTGGTTCCATCCCTGATACCTTAAATAAAATATTGAGTCATTTGAACATTATTTGTACTGGGTTGTTGCTCTAGACAGATTTTAATAGAAACACAGACAATGATTTGAGCCCAGCACAAAGGAAGTTTATTGTGTTGCCAAAGTCAGGGATGTGGGTGAGGGTCTCACAACCAAAAATTCTCTAAAAACACTATTGATTAATGTGAGGTCTGTTGCCAGGAGATAGCTCAATAGAATAAGTACTTGCCTAACAAGCGCAAGGTCCGGAGTTCAAGCCCTGGTACCAAAGAAAAACAAGGTGAGGTCTGTTGTAGTCAGGGTTTACAAGGGAAAAGTTTCTATAGAGGAGAACAACATAATTCATAGATTTATTTATTTATTTATTTATTTATTTATTTATTTATTTATTTATTTAGTACAGGGTCTACAGGATCCCACTAGGTAGATCGGACTTGTAGTGATTCTCCTGTTTACAGCCTCCCAAGTGCTGGGATTACAGGTGAGTGCCACTATGCCCAGGCTCAATCACCTTTTCAGCTCACATCAGGGACGGGACCAGCACGGCAGGTCCAGAGATCAAACCCCGGCGGCTGTACTCTGCCTAAGCAGGCACTTTAATCTGCTGAGCTATTTGGCTGGCCCGATTATTTTTAATATCCACCCAAAGTGTCAAATGCAAAAGAATGCAGGAGATCTGTCCACACACTAGAGATCCCGAGTGTCCAGCTGAGAGCCTGGGTCCCACAGCAATGTCCTTCTGGAGTCCAACTGAAGTCCTAGAGCCGTGATGTCTCATGCAGGCCTGCTTCACAGTTCTGCACTGGGAAGGCCTAAAGTTCAGGGTGGAAGCTACAGAGCCTGTGTCAGCAGGATGAAGGATCTGTGCCACAGGTTGAGGGACCTTCTCTGGAGCCAGGAAGCCATGCTCAAGAGAAGGACCAGAGCTCCCCTCAAGAGAACCACAGCAGTTCTCGGTGACAGTGAGGACCCAAGATCCTCTGAAGATGAGAGCAGCTGAGTTCCTATCAGGAAAGCCAACCTTCTCAGGGAGAATCAACACCATACTGTCTCCCCTTCCACTTCTGCTCTCACGCTGCTAGCCGCTAACTTCAGGAGACCTAACACACCCAGTACCACACTGGTTCAGTTCAGCTGGGGTAACAAGTTACCAAGCAGTGAACCTTCCATTGGTGGAACAGGTGGAGCTCAGGGAGTAGCAGAATGTTCCTGCAGAGGAAAAGGAAAGTTGAGGGTAGCAGTTACTGTATATTAATATGTTTTCTACACCAGGCTTCCCATGTTCTGCCTGTGATGGGGATTTAGAATTATAGCTGAGATGGGTTGGGTATTTGGTCCAGGGAATCTGCTGCCCTTTTCTATATTGTGTGTTTTAACCAGATTTGGGTTTAAAGTCAGAACCCTATTTCTGTTCTTTTTTTTTTTTTTTTTTGTGGCCAGCTCAGCCCACCCTGGGGGCGGGGCTGGCATACATGTGGTGCTGGGGATTGAACCGTGGTCCCTGTGTGCTTGCCTAAGCAGGTACTTTAGACCGCTGAGCTATCTTTCCAGCCCAGAACCCTGTCTCTTAATGTCTGGGGAGCTTTCATTTGTTAGGTTAAGCCCAGGAGGGGAAGCTAATGAAGTGGAAATTACAAGACTCTAAAAACATGGATCTGAAGTGTGATAAGCTCAGGCTCTTGGGATTCTTTGCATTGCTCCCGCTGCGTCATTGTCTTCTGTGATTTATGCTATGAGTGAGCATCTTTCTCTGGCTCGGCCGCTTGTCATATTAATTTCCTTGGAGACTCATTTTGATCAGCTGCCAACACTGTATCCAGGCTCTTCCAATGCTGTGAAATGTCACCAAGGATTCCTTTCATCAGCAGTGGTTGACAGTGTCCCTCGCTCTGGGACACCGTCCTTCTTTTCTGCACGGCTCTTTCCTGGTGTGTGTCCCCAGCATTTCCTGCAGCTGGTCTTCCACCCACACATGGGGAACTTCCCCAAGTGAGAATAGGGACCATCCCACAGACAGCTCCAGACAAATGCAGACACAGCTTCCCACCCTGCTTGTAATGTTCTGGGCTTCTTGCCTGTGCTTGTACCTTTGTGGACCACTTCCTCTCTTGACTATCCACTTTGGCAATATGCGTGTTCTCTTTTTCTTTTGGCAGAACTGGGGATTGAACTCAGGCCCTTGTGCTTGCCAGGGAAGCATTTATTCTACTGAGCCATCTCCCTGGCAATACGTGTGTTATATGATGTAAAGCCAGGAAGGAGACTGAGAAGCAACGTGCACTCATGTTTTGCTAAGCATAGACTGAATGACATTTATGCAGTTGCCAATCACTGCCTGCTTTTAGTAGCTTGATGGCTGACTACTTATCCTGAGGCATACTTGCTACATACTCGGAGGTTTGTGGACTCTACAACCAGCAGGGAAGTTAGTACCATATCTAAACACTCACATTCAATATATTGTGCTTAACTGCATTTGAATGGCATTGATGGTCTGGAGTCATGTAACCAGCAGTAACTGCAGCCTTGCTAAGCCAGGACAACTGGTACTGGGTAGAGTTATGGCCACAACATTTAGGTGAGAAGAGATAAAGTTCCTTGGGAAAAACCAGGGCTGCTTTTAAACTCCACTAGCACAAAATTTTTGACTTATTTTAGCTGTAGTTGGGGGCCAAACAGCATATTGTTTTGAGAGAAGCTCAACTGAAAAGACTGAGCTGAATTCAGAGAGCAGATGTACATGTGAACTCAGCTGCTACAGATGCAAACTGGCCTATGGAGTAGACCTGTTGGCCGATTTGACTGTCTCTGGCTAATCAGAGGAAAAGAAGGAAAATAGTCACAAATACTAATGGAGTAGTTTCATAATGCACAAAGATACTCTGAATTCATCAAGCCAAGAGTTTTATTTCAAGCCTGATTACATGACAATTTTCACCCATAGCTTATGTTTCTTTTGTAGCACAGCAAATTCTTTTCCCAGGAGTTACATGAGTCTACTGACCCACCCCTGCTATGGTTTATGTAAGTGTCCTACAAAGATCCATGGGTCAAAGGCTTGGCCTCTGGCATTGGCACTGTCAGGAGGGAGGGCTGCCCTGAGGTCACTAGCCCAAGCTCTCAAAGAAGATTGTGAAATGACAGCATCTTCCTCTGTCTCCCACTTCATAACCGCACAGGGCACCCGACCACTCCACCATGTAATCCTCACAACAGCCCCAAACAAACAGGGGCAACTGGCACAGACTGAAAATACTAAACCTTGAGCCGAAGTGAACCTTTCCTTCTGAAGCTAACTATCTCCAGTATTTTGTAATAGTAACAGAAAGTCAACTAACATATCACCAAAAAACATAGTTTCGTAAGTTAAGTGAATCACAGCCTATCTTGGTGATTAAGATAACACTTGAAAGGACAAGCATTTCTAATAAATAAGGTGAAAATTGTCTGCTGAGCATCGGAAATTTTTTTAAAATAAATGGGTTGCGCTCATTAAACCAATTAGTGGAAACAATTTTCTCTAAAACTGTAAAATATGAAAGAATGTGTCAAAATAGCTTTTAGGAAAGTAATATAAATGCTCAATAAGACTAAAATAGAGTAGAGAGATCAGTTATTCATTTTAGCACATTTTACAGATCAATTTCAGCAATTTAAAAAGGCAAGTAGTCCGTGCAGCATAGAAACGTTACTCACGAATCTGAAAAAAGACCAGTAAATATGTGAATTTATTAGGAGCAATGACAATAGAAAAAATTTATGTGTATAGAAGCAATAAATAAGGTGATTATATTTTGGGAGCAGGAAAGAATAAATTAGATTTTTTATCTTCTACTTATTCTTCCCCAACTGGATTACATTCACAAGGAAGCAGGATATAGCTCCCTGTCTAGGGTTTGCTAGGATAATCGATGGAATATCTCGCAAATTGGCTTATTTCCTGAAGTGGATTTAGCAGGCTTGAAGACAAGCAGTTGGCAACGCTGCAATCTGGCTGACAAACCAAACCCTGATGATAAATGTGAGTCGGTCCAGGTGGACGTAGGAAGGTCCTAGTAGGGTGCCTAGCAGTCCCTGCTAGATATGATCATAATTAGCATTTTTATTAGGGAACTGGAAAAAGATGTAAACATCCAATTAATGGAACAGCTGAAAAATGAACTCAGAATATTAGTTTATAGCAGTGGGGAAAGTAATAAAATACAAGTAGGAAGAATTGTTTTGAAGAAAAGTGAAAGAAATAGAGGAAAAAAAAAAAGCTACTTCAGAAGGATGATGAATCATGTCCATGAGGAGTTTAATCTGAAATTCAATTATTCAGGACTCTGAAATTGCATAATAATAACTAAAGGTGCCTCCATAGACAATAAACCTGGGCACTGTAAATTGTCGCTAGGGTTTTTTCTCCTCAATAAATTATTCTGCCTGCTTCTCCCATACCTTGAATGTTGCAGGAAATTACTGGAGTGGAATGCCTGGGTTGGAGCTTCTCCATCCAGAATATCATTCATATTGTCACGTACAAATGCAAATATGTGGCAGTGGGGCCATGGTATTTCCATCTATTGTAATGGAATATGATACATTCATCCGAACGGAGACCGTGATGTCATGAGTTCTGTTTCCGGTTTAGCTCCGGAAGAGATACCACCATTAAGAGGAAGAGGTCGCAGAGTGAAAACAGAAAAGGATGCTTTGTTCCTCCTGCCTTCAATGTTCTTCTGATGATTTTACCTAATACGTATGTGCATCTAAATTACCGATACAATGGGATCACTTTGAAGCTGCAAACATTCTTTTGTATTTTTTAATTGTCAAATTAATCACCAAGGAAATTTGGGTGATAATGGTTTTTCTCAGAGCGATATCCTCAGTTCTCTTGACCAGAAAGAACTAGCTGGTAATAGCTGTTATTTAACACTGAAGCACAAACTTCAAAGACTTTTGTAGAATTTAACAGTAATCCAATAACTTCTTGTTCATTGAACAGTTGAGTGCGCAGGTCACTTTTAATTAAAAAACAAAGGTAATCTAGCCCATGAGAATAAATTGGAACCGCAAATTTACTTGAGAAGGATTTCTTAGGTCACTGATTCCTGGGGAGTGGGTTTAAGGCTGAGTATTTTTCTTTCTCAGTCTTCCTGGAAAAATATCTCCTTTAAATTTTATTATTTTATCTTTTGTACTCTTAAAACATTCAAAATTGCAGTTATCAGGGCGATTATGTCTACTTTGCCCTAAGAGCCAAGGCATTAAACTCATTTAAATCTATTCTGGTCCAAAACTTTTTCACCTCTGATAATAGCTTTTTAGCAACCTGACAAATTCTTTTATTATAGCGTTACTGTCGCTAAACAAAGAGCATCCTCTTTTTCTTTGAATAAAATTTTTATTAATGACACAGTTTGGGAAATACATCTCTAGATGTTTTCCTTTACCCCATATTAAAATTTTTAAAAAACAACAATAATAAAACCCCTCTAAATCTGATTTTTCTTTACACTAATATCAGTAAAGATATTGAAAACAACAAAACTTCTTTCAGAATTTGAGATATAAAAAAATGTAAAATAAAACAGAATCCAAAACCAACCTATAAAAAAAACCCAACCTATGAAAATCACCAGTAAAACCACAGCAACAATAACAATAAGATACCATCAAAAATTTAAACTGGAAACACATTCAAATCAAAGAGAAAAAAAAAAAACCCACAAAAATAAAACTAAATTCCTTGATTCCTCATTTATACTATTCTTTTTATTTTATGAAAAATTAAAATCTCATAGAAAAATAATAAGAATGTCAACAGTTAACATACTGTATAGTGTTGTCATGGATGTAGTTACTCAAAGCACAAGACACAAGCCAATAAGATCCTTTAAAAAAGCAAAAAATCTTCTTTTCAACAAACTAAGATAAACTAGAAGTATAAATGGAACAAATTAGCATACATACTGAAATATTTTTGGAATAACAGACTATGTAATTTGGGGACAGTGTTTAACTTTTTCCTACTTCCTCTTTATGTCTTCTCTATTTTGCTTTTTATTGACATGTATAGGTACATATATTCATACATATTTCATATAAGAAAAATAATTGGACATCTTTGTTCAATAACAAGGAGCAGTTATCAATGGTGAGTAAATACTACAGACACTACAAATAGAAATAGGCAAGTCCATTTATTCCTTATAACCTCATGAGTGGAAAATATCATTCCTAGAGATTAGGCAGGGTGGGAAGAGAGAGGTTCAGAATTTTTTCAGGACGTAGACTGAGAGGATGGTTTCGAAGAACTTACAGTCACTCAGCTATGTCCCATTCACCTAGTTCCCTTTATTTCTCATTTTTGGAAACTGCATGCTCAATAACTGAACACATAGCTCATTCACTTCTTAAAAGCTGAAAAGGTGGGGAAAGGAGGGTTTCTCTCACGACACGCAGGTGGCTGTCAGTCATCACATGGATAGAGGGCCAGTTAGTTTGCAGGCTCACATTGTATCATCACAGATAGAATGGTTTCCTCCAGTCTGTGCTGGAGAGAAGTCAGCTGATTACAACCCTCAGTCACATCTGCAGAATCTGATTTTCTCCGGGTAAAATAACATCATTATGGGTGTCAAGTTCCACCATGTTCGCCGTCCCTCTAACACTCAAGGAGAAGGAATTATGCAGCGCGTGCACTGGAAGGCAAGAATCCTGGAGCACACCTTGGACTTCTGCTGACTACTAAACCTGCCTCTCTGACATGTTGTCATTTTAGAATAAGGGAGGAAAAACAAGACCAATAGCTGTGTCTATGCACTGACAAGGCTAAACTTTACCACAGTGTTGTGCTTCTAGAAAATGACTCTGGTTTAAAACAAAACAAAAAACAAACAAAGAAACTCCTTTTTTGTGCTCTTGGAAATAGTTTATTGCATAGTGCAGGGCCCTTCTCTGCATGATTTTGGAAACACCCATGACACTCCCTTGTTGACCTATGAAAAAGTCAGATGAAATCCTTTAAAATCTGATTCTTTGCCTCAGAAATGGGTCCTCTCAAATGTTTTGTTCCCAGCCGTCCACTGGAACAAACTGTCCACTGATCTGACTCCATCAAACTGCTGCTAAACTCTTCTCCACCGCTAGTCCTGGGAATATTAGCCTGGTCTCAGCCTGAGGCCACACAAACTCCTCCTAAGTGCGAGGTGATGTCAAGGGTCTCTATGCTGTACTGCCACTTGTGCCTCCTTGGTAATCTCAGTCCCTGCAGCAGATCCTCTCCAGCCTTGCTTGTCCCTTCTCCGAAGGGAAAATCCCCTTTACCTCACTGGAAGGGACTTCAGCTGCTTTCCCCTCTGTGTACACTGATCCTTTCAGGCAAAGCCTCTCCTTGCCTACATCCAGATTTGCTTTTCCTTTGACATACCTGGACCCTTTAAGAGGGTATTCTAGTCAACTGATGTGAGTGAAGTTTAAGCCATTGTCCTAGGGGTGGGACAATTATTCCCACACAGCTCTCTGGCTGCCTGCAGAGACAAAAGCTCAAATGAGTCAAGCAGAATTCTCTGTCTGGCCATGGTTGCTTTCCTTGGAACAGATTATTAACCTGACCCCTCAGACTCTAGGGAATTTAATCTGGTTAGCTGAAATTAATGCTGAACTAAAATCAGTCATTTGGTTTTTTGGGGGGGTGTGTTGTTTTGTCTTTTGGGGCTGGAATTGAGCCCATGGCCACATGCATGCTAACCACATGCATGCTGTAGGCCTCTTAATCCTTGCTTTGCTTATGCTCCAGGGTTTAGATTAAGCAAAGCAAAGCCAACAAGTCTACAGTAACCCAGTGAGGTCTCTGTAGTCTTTATGAGCAGATGCATGATGACTTTGTTTTAAGATTTCTCATGAGGACAGACTTGGAATTATACCTGAATTTAAATTTTTTTTTTATCATCAAAAATATTTTGACTTTCCCCACAGTAATAGCCTGTGGTTTGGTTGCTGTTGTATTATTTAAAGGTCAGCCGCACTAGAATACAGAAATTGAAAGTGCCAAAGTTAAAATTATGGAAGGATTTAGTATTTGGGTGTTAGGTAGATTGAAGTTTTCAAATTTTGAACTAATAAAATTGTATAGGTTAGGGATGGCCAGATAGCTCAGCAGATTAAAGCACCTGTTTAGGCAGATGCTGGGACTGGGATTTGATCCCAAGCCTTCGTGTTGGCCCTGCCCCTGGGGTGTACTATGACTGAGACTGGGAGTAGTGGCACACGCCTGTAATCCCAGTGCTTCAGAAGCTGATAACAGAAGAATCACTACAAATCTAATCTATGTAGTGAGACCCTGTAGACCTTGTACTAAATACATCTGTAAAAAATGATTTTAGAAATTGTATAGGTTATTGAGGAAATTTAGGCTTTGTTATTCAATGTGTGAACATTCTGCTTGGGTTTTATTTTCTTTTCTGTGTTTAGTACAGGGTTTACAGGGTCTCACTACACAGATTTGACTTATAGTGATCCTATTTTTCAGCCTCTCAAGTACTGGGATTACAGGGGCGTGCCACCACACCCAGTCTCCGTCATCTCAGTGTGCCCCAGGGGCAGGGCCAGCATAGCACACCTAAGCAGGTGCTTTAATACTCTGAGCTAGCTAGCTAGGCCCTCTGCTTAGATTTAAAAACTTCTTTGTCATCCAGGAAAGTCCCTTACGAGGTTTATGTAATGGATCACACAGAATAGGAACCAGATCAGCCAGATTGAAATTTGGAAAGCCGTTTATTACTGAGCTCAGGGCCCCCGATCAGCTCTCACTCAGGATAGGACCGAAAGGCAGCTAGCCCAGGATGCAGGGGGCTTTTAAAACATGAAACCACATTCTGTTTGGTAAACAAATTCATTGACACAAAACAATGCTTTCAGGGTCATTGTGACCACTACCCAAACTAAATTTCCCGGAGCTTTTAGTTTCTGGTTATCTTGCACCTGAGTACCTTCAGGCAACCTTGCATAGCCCAAAGTTACAAGAAGTTAAATCCCATTTAGTTTCCTTAAGAAGCCATCTCTGTAATCTAACTTTGTTTACAGGGATTGGTTAGGTAGGAATTTTATCTAGCAAACAGCAAGTAACAGCCACTATTTACTAAACAACTTAGAACAGTGGTGAGTATACATTTACAACAGAAAGCACAAGATTTACATTTATAATCTAAAATGTGAGTTGACCCATTACAGTTTATAGGGCTAAAAAGCAAAACAGGATTCAGGTTTAGATATGTATTGATTCAAACAAGTTTTAAAATCTCTGTGGGGTTGAATCCTCTGTATCAAACACTAGATTTTAGATTTAAATAATGTGAATTACTATAAGATATCTATAATCTGGTTTATAGATAGAAAAGAAAAAAATAAATCAAGTTAATGTCTGTCTGATTTAAAACCCATGTTCCTGCAGCCACTAACAAAATAGAAAATCTGTTTGGTTTAATATGTCATCTATGGCACACTAACATACGCTTCCTGGATATTAAACAAAAACACTTTCGAAGCTCCCATAGGACCTCTTAATTTGTAAATGGGACTGTGTTGCATCATGTAATTTTAATCTTCTTTATTTCTTTTGTCCAAGCTGAGCGCCCATGTCTGATGAATTAAACAACACTTAATCACATAAGCTGATATGATGGAATTAATAGTGAATTAGGTGGAATTTGGATACTTATATGTTTGAACATTTCTTGTGGATTAAACAAGTCAAATCTTGTGGATTTAAAAAATGTAGATGAAATAGTAACCTTGTAAGGTCTTTGCACATTAGAATGATGAATGAACAGCTGACTCTATTCTTAAAATTTAATACCTCCCTTATAATTTCATAAGAAGCAGCGAAAAGAATCAACCTTGGGTCCATATTTCAATGAGAATTAGATAATCAATATTAGTTTAAATGTCTAGCCTCTGGATAAATTTCCATTACTGAGCATGGCGACATGAGGATGCGTAGCCTTATTCTGAAGTGAAGACACAGCTGGTTCCATTGCTGATCCATGTGGCCAGGACTGCTAGACTCCCAAAATGTTCAGAAAGCCTTTTGCCATCATCACAGGATCATAGTCACACCACGCATGATGTCATATTACCCTTCTATTCCCTTCCAAGTCCAGTTCCTTTTTGGCAAATGGCTGCCAATCGAAAATGAGAGCCACTAAATTAGTTGTTCTCATTTCCATCCCAAATTTCCTGCAGAATAAGAAGCAAGCTGTTTTTAAAAAAACACAGAGACATAGAAAAAGAAGTGTATACTTAATGTATGCTCCTGCACTTATAGGTAACTACACAACTTTCTCAGGCATACTCTCACTTCCTCAGTTGTTTACTAATTCATTTTGCTCCTCTGGCCCCTAGCCATCTGCTTGTACGTGTTTTCAAGACTTCTGTTTGCTCTTCTGCTTCTCCAAGGTCAGTTGTTTGTTTGTTTCTTTTCCTTTTTCTTTTTGGTACCAGGGATTGAACTCAGGACCTTGTGCACTAAGCTATGTCCTCTACCCTCAGGTCAACTATTTCTTTCTTTCTTTCTTTCTTTCTTTCTTTCTTTCTTTCTTTCTTTCTTTCTTTCTTTCTTTCTTTTTTTCTTTCTTTCTTTTTCTTTCTTTTTTTTTTGGCGGAACCAGGGATTGAACTCAGGCCCTTGCGTTTGCCAGGGAAGCACTTATTCTACTGAGCCATCTCCCCAGCCCCAACTGTTTCTTTCAAAGTATTTTTTTTTCCAGATTTTCCCTCACATATTCCTATTTAATCACCAGTACCTTAGACTCTGTCTATTTGTCAACCACTAATGACTTGAGATTGAGGGGTTATCAAGGATTTGAGAGAGAGAGAGAAAGAGAGAGAGAGAGAGAGAGAGAGAGAGAGAGAGAGAGTCCTCTGACTTCTAAAACCTGGTGCTCTCTATAGTCTGATACAGCCACACCTCTGTGTCATAAAAACTCGTCCTGATGGCTCAAGTAGGCTCAATTGCCCTCTCATTGGACATAAAACATCTCAGAGAAAATCCATATGTGACATGCTCACTCTGGACCCATTTCTGTGACAAGAATATTTTACCCAGCGTGGTATGACTCAGTGGTCTGGAATTCATATCTAGGCTTCCAATGGGAAGATCTTCTCCCTCTCTGCTATTGTTCCTACATCGGGGTTGCTACCTCTCCTGTTTCTAGCCATGTACCCCAACCCCCTGGCTTATGTTCCTAGCCATGTACCCCAACCCCCTGGCGTATAAGAAAGGGAAAGATACAAAAGTGGAAAAGCACTGATAGAACAGGAAACAGCATCCTGAGGTCTCTGTTGGTGTTCCCTAGTCTCAGAAGTTTCTTCTCTTCCTCTATCTCTGCCTCTGCTGCTAATTGCTAATTGCTCCACAATTCCTTAGATTCCCAGAAGGGATTTGTTTATCTTATCTTTTTAGCTGAACCTGAGAGCTCCCATCTCACAGAAACGAAATATCTCAAACGGATGCACATTACCTACATTCTTCTTGTGGTTTCAATTCAATATTTTGGGACTAGATAACAAAATAAATTAAATATAATACAGTGTCCTCAGATGGAGGGCTGCAAAGAAAGGGAAGGGCAAGGACAGACCCTGCCCTGGCTTCTGAGCAGTGTTCTGCTAGAACCCATTCTTCCACAGCATTGTGAAGTACACCAGATGTTTCTGCCATGGATTTTTTTTTTTTTTTTAACTGTAGAAATGGCAGTGGAGAAGAAAATTCCTGTTACTGCAAAGTTTCATCAGAGGTGTTGCCTGGCACAGCTGTGGCAGGAGACACTAGCATATGAACTATGCTGCAAATTCTTTTCCTTTACAAAGGAAAAGAAGATACGGGTAGCTAGATAAATAAGCTATGGTAAGATTTGAATTTCTGCTTTTTTTTTTCCTAAAGAAATACATATACATTTAGTATTTAAGCTTTACTGAGATAATAAACCTGAGGCTTAGTAAATAAAATGAATGACCTTCACTAGGAAACTTTATTTTGTTACTGAATTTCTCTCCCATACAGAAACAAGCCTTGGTTATCACAAGTGATTAGACCCAGTGATACAAGACAGGGTCTTTACAGTCAGTTCTACACAACTCTTTCTGGTGAAAAGTGATGTTACTGTTGCTGTAAGTTAGATATGTAGAGGTGTCATGGTTTCTGAAAAAGAGACCTTCCAGAAAGACCAAGAACAGGAAGATCAGAGGAAAGGACTCTTGGTTCTCTGGAGTGAAAACCACAGCATCATCAATCAGGTATTACCATGAAAAGCAGGATTGTTCCAGGGAACCTGGGATAACGCATTCATAGATTACAGGTTCCCCTGCAGCAAGGCCCTCTGGCTGCGCGCTTGTACCTGAATGTCTGGTTTGCGGAGGTGCTGAACAGCCTTCAGGGAGGTGAAGGTAGCAGCTTTCTTTCTTCTATTTAGAGGAGAACTAATGGTAGGACAAGGAGCACAAAAGCCACCCGTGCGCTTGAGGACCGCAGGAACCTTTCCTTCCTGGTCTTTTATCACACCGCTCATCGGCATCCGCTGGGGGAGGGGGTTGAGCAGGACTCCAAGTCTTTAAACCCCATCCTGTGCGACCTAGTGAGAACCTTGAGCTTCAGAGGAAGACGGTTGACTGTGAGGATACAAAGAGACTCCAGTTTTAACTTTCTCAGTTCACGTTGCTAGATAAAAACTGTCAGCGGGGACCCCTTGGTATTTTGACAGCGTCCTTGTCCCCAGTTTTACAAGGAAGAAGATATTCTCTCTTTTAAAAATGACCCATCTTTCTTTCTTTATCAGCTCCAAAGACTAGTAAAGGACACATTTGAATTCCCTGTCCTTGGTGGCCTGCATTTGGTAAGAGTGAATTGTATGAGAGCGCTCTACAGCGCCCCTGCTGGTATCTGGGCTACTTTGCAAAATTCCCTCAGCTACCCCACTGAATGGAGTAAGATGAAATGACTTATAAAGGCCTTCCAATTTCTAATCTTTATGATATAATATGTAATGCTTCGTGAGTAACACCTCCACTAACCTGCATCATAAAATATATAATCATTTCGCCTGACAAATGTTGGTGCACTAGATTAATGGTGTTGACTCTGTTATTATTTATCATTATCAACCCTTGAGATTCAGTAGCCTTGCTATTGAACAAGGTCTATTCAGTGTAACTTAAGAAACATTTCTTCTGTAATTTAAAACTCATGCCTCCATATGTAAAATATCTGGGGCAGCCATTTGCTAGTTAACACATTTATTTCATTTGATGATTTAGTCTACTTTTGCTTTTAGTCCTCCTACTTTTCCACAGTGGCCTTCAGACAGTTCCAAGAATGGTTTGGGAAACTATATTTGTTTTAACTGTCTGTTGAAGCTCCAGTACTTTCTGCAGCTTTCTAACAGTGACCGTCTGTTGTATAAACAGAATGTTTAGTAATTTAAGTGGGTTGATATATACAGGATGCTAACAACACTGAAACAAGAAAAGTTGGCCAAGTATTAACTGTAATCTTGGGAAATATTTGGACTTAATGTCTGCCTATAAGCACACATAATTTTGGTGAACACATTTTTCTCTGTACGTTAGAGGGTGAGCAAATTGCCCTGATTTCATTGAAGTATATCTAATGTGTGCCTAAAATGTCAATCCTAATCTATCATTTAGTATATGTATTTGGAAATCCTTTCAAATGCATCTTGACCATCAATAATTCCCCATGGGATGGAGGCTGAGGCAGGAGCCCAAAGCTGTTTACTTTCAGTGTTTGCCTGAGGTTTGTCCCTCAGGTTCTGAAATGCTTGAAACTGCATTCTAGGACGAAGAACCGTTTTCTGCCACTTTTCTTACACTTATCTCCTTTGGGCTTGCTTAAAATATAAAGTAAATATGTTTGCACAATGCATAGTGTAATTTCAGATATCAGTGCACAATCTGGAATGGAAGTGTTTGACTTCCACCTATTTCTTTTTTCTTTTTTTTTATACTGTGAGGATTTTTTTTCCCCAAGTTGTATATATTTGTTTTCATCTCCAGCATTTAACAAAGTGGTGTATAAAAACTAGATGCCAAAAATATCTGAGTGAACAAATAAATGCAGAATCTGTAGAGATGAGAATTAAGAGGTGGTTGAGATTAGGGAGAACATAAAGACCAAGAAAAGGAATCAGCACTTTGCTTGGGGAGGTTTTGGTTCCTGGGCAGCTTTTACTTCCATTATTTACTTTGATAGAAAAATAACATTTGCTTTCTTCTTGTTTGCTAATTCTCTGGTGCCTGGAGGGTCTAAATCCTATTCCAAAAGAAAGCCTATTCTCTTTTCACTCCATTTTCCCCCCAGACTAACCATTCTTCTACATTTTGTCCCAGTTGCCTTGATTCTGATCTGAGTGTGATAGGTCGAGGAGATAGCTTAGTGGCATAAGTACCAGCCTGGCAAGGTCAAGTACCAAAAAGAACAAAATCCAACCAACCAAACACATAGAAAAACACTGATCTGAGTGTGGCAGGTTCTCATGTTGGTAATTAAGAAAATATCTGAACAAAACTTTATTAAACTTGCAAATGTAAGTGTAATAAAATTACACAAGGCAGTAATTGATTTGTTCATATGTGAGTGGATGTATTTGAATGCATAAATAATATAAATAAGTTGATAGATGGATATGTCTCCATTATCTTTTTTAGTAAGTTGACTTAGGATGGGTAAAGATACATTCACACAGTTGTTAAAACATTCTAAAATACTGTGTTGTATGAATATAGTAGGGAAAAATTAAGGAGATAAATTCCTAAGAACTTTACATAAGAATTGAATTCTTTGTGTTAAGGATAAGCATATTCTACTAGGTATGTCTTGAATAAGTGACAAATCTTTAATAAATGTAATTAAAAAGAATTGGATATTTAAACACAAAGTTTAAGTAATATATTCTTAGAAGAGCTCATAAAGTAAGTCATTCAGCCTGAAAATTAAGTATATTCAGCAAAATTGCTAGAAGCATAATTTCTATCAGCATAAATGTAAGTAAATTATGAAAATCAGTGAATATCTTGTGGATAATAAAAACCAGAGTGTGCAAAATACTAATGTATTTATTTTTTAAGAATATGTTTGCACTGACAAAGAAAGAACTTGTGTTTTGTTTTCTTCTGTATGAACTCATTGCTAGTTAATCATGACTTGTTTCCAGATGTTCAGATTCTAATAACTTTTACTAACAAAAATAAGAGTTCAATTTTTATACATGTAAGGTTACTTACCAGTAAAAATAATTTAAAAAAAAAAACCTTGCTCAATTTAGTTTTTCTTAAGTGTTTCCAGTGATTCATTTCTTTTTTCTTTTTTTGGTGATACCAGGGATCAGACTCAGGAGCTCGTACTTGCCAGGCAAGCGCTTATTCCACTGAGCTATCTCCCCGGCCCAGTGATTCAAGTCTAACAAAAGTCTCCCTCTTGGCTTTTTCCATATAGTTTGTATGGCAGTCCCAGTGAAGGACCACTGTTTTGAATTTCTGCTTCTGAGGTGTATTTGTCAGCTTTCCCAGAGCTGCGACAAAGTACCTAACACTCACAAATTAGAGGAAGGGACGTTTAACTTAGCTGCCAGTTCGGGGAACAAAGGTTCAATCCATAGACAAATGCCTCTAGGAACAGAACACTACCAAGGAAGAACATGACGTGGCAGCCAAGGAGCAGAGCAGGGGTCAGAGCCAGAGAGGAGGGGCTGGGGAGCCGTGTATGTTACCCTGGGCCACAGCTCCTTGACCCATCTTGATGTACTCAAGAGCTAGATGTACTAATGCGTGTCACATTTCTTACTCTAATGAAGTTGATAAATCAAGATTAATGATCACAGTTCACCGCAGTCAACTTTACACCTTAACACATCTCCTTAAATGCTTAATCTGTGAATAAAAACAATGGAAAATGCATAATGTACATACAAGGGCATCATGCTTACCACCAGTCATATGAATTCCAAAAGTTTACAAACATCCAAGTTCATGACTCTCCTGAGACTCAAAACAAACCCTTTAATCTAGGAGTTAATTGGAAAGATTCTCACCTTGACTAACTATATATACTGATACCTGTGAACTAAGCTACTGCACTGCAAATGGTAATTTGTAATAGTGGTTTCATGTTGTGAGTGCCTGTCATTGTGGT
>NW_004524637.1:12302841-12337713 GCF_000260255.1 Octodon degus
CTTGTACAGCAATTAACCACTAAGAAGAATATATGCAGTGTATTATTTGTTGAAACTGTACTTTCGATTTGATTTGAAACTGTCTCATTGCTATATTTTTATCAATAAAACTTTGAAAAGAAAAAGAAACAAACCCTTAGAAATGATCCTCTATAAAGGTAAAAATGCATTTAAAAAAAACCAAGTACTATAATGTGTAGGTACAGTGACCCAGGATAAAGTTATCCCTTCCAAAAGGAAAGAATAAGAAGATAGAAAAGTATTTAACCAAAGCAAAACTGAAGCCAACTAGGGCAAACATTAAGTCCTAAAGGGCCATATCCAGCATTTAGGACACCCAGTGGTAAAATGTGAGTTCCGAAGGACTTGTGTGGCTCTACCCCTGTAGCCTAGCTGTAGCCTTGGCATGCAGTCTGCCTCCTGGGTTAGCTCCATTCACAGTCTGAAGCTTTCCTTGGCAGGTATCCCATGTCTCTGGCATCTCCAGCTTCCTGAGGTCTCCACTGCAGCCTCAGTCTCACTCGCAGAGCTTCATGCATGCCCTCTCAGGGGCTCTTTTGCCTGACCCGGCCTCAAAGGACATCTTTTGGAAACTGGACGGAAGACTCTTTGGCCCCACAACTTTTGTATTATACATACCAGTAAAACCAGTGTTGCATGGATAATGACAATCTCTCCTGTCAACAGAAGCAAGCTCCAACCTCCCTGGACCATGGTTGAAGCAAACTCTGAGGGCCTGGGTGGCTGATCATGGTAACATGAAACCACGAAAACCAATTCCCTGGGAAGTTCTTTTTGAATGGTGGCTCTAGGGACCTACTCAAATGAGAGTTTGATACTTCTGCACCCTAAAGCCTACACTGGTGGTGTCTTGAAGATTCCAAAGATATCCTCAAGGCAAGCATCTTCTTGTTCCTCTAAAAACTGGTCTCTTTTTAAAGAATGAGAATAATTTTAACAGCATTACTTCTTTTGGCAAAACTTTACACATGGTTACTTCTGGGCAAAAATTTTAATGTTTTCAAATTTTCCTGCTCTGCATTTTGCCTCCAATTCTCATTACAAATCTAGCTAAAACGTGGCCATGTTACTTGTGCCACAGCCTGAAGGTTAAGCTGTCTTGAGATGCTTTTCTACTAATTTAATTAGTCCATCATCCTTAATCTCAGTCTTTTGCAAAGTCTCAGGAATTAGGCAAAATGTAGACAAATTTTCTGCCAAAGTATAACACATACGCCTGTTAGTCCAGCTGCCAAAGGTATCCTCATTTATAGTGGAAACCAGCTGGGCTTGGTTGTTCCTGTTCACATGACCAGCAGTCTGGTCTTCTGAGCTCCACACAGAATCCATTAATGTGTCTAGCATTCAAGGGCTTCTCTAGCCTGCTTCTCCAAACATTTCCAGACTCCTCCAGCAAGCCACTTCAAAGTCCTCTTAACCACCTGGGCAGGTGTAGTCACAGCACTGCCTCCACTTCTCTGGTACAAATTTCATATATTAGTTTTCTGGTCACTGAGCCTTAACACTCAATATCTTCAATTTTAAAAGGAGAGGTTGCCAGGGAGATAGCTCCATGCTTGGCAAATATAAGGTCCCAAGTTCAAACCCTGGTCTTGGTCTCTCTCTCTCTCTCTCTCCCTCTCTCTCTCTCCAGGTTGAGATGGTTCACAGCCTCACAGGTTTCAGACCCTGGCTGCCAGCTCCAAGGCAGGAACATCACAACGCAAAGGCCTGGGTAAGTAGAGCTGGTTAGTTTACAGTGAATAGAAAGTAGAACAAAGGAAAAGTACCAGGAAGGGGGGATGAGGGACTGTCGACCCTCATTCCTGTCTCCACAACCCCCAGACATCCCTAGATGCATTCTCCACCAGTCTGTGGAGCAGATCCCAAAGCCAATCAAGTTGAAATTCCTCTGTAACAATGATACCCAAATAGTTTTCTTAAAAAGAATGCCATGTGAAATCCAAGCAGTGTAACCCTCCTGGCAATATTTCCCTAGGGGAAGCCAGGACATTTATTTAAATGTGTTCTGTCCACATTCCATTCGCCCTTGGATTCACTGTGATACAACTGGCACGCAATATTCACTGTGAGATATTGGCGCACCCCAGGGGGTGACAACGGTTGAGACAATGATTGAGACTGAGCAGGGTGGCACATGCCTGGAATCCCAGAACTTGAGAGGCTGAAAACAGGAGAATCACTATGAGTCCGATTTGTGTAGTTAAACTCTGCACTAGATACATTTTAAAAAACCAAAAACCAAAGGTATGAGCCTCCTGCTAGTCAGGACGATAACTATATCCATCAGCTCCAAATTGTTTCTTGATCTCCAGGCTTATTTTCTTCAGGATCTTGGAGCATTTGGGGGAAAAAATGAGGTAAGAAGAATTCAATGTTTTTTATCTATCCTCTCTGTCCCATTCTATTTCTAAGGTATTATAATAACTTATAAAATGAATTTTATTTTTATGATATAAGATCTTTTTTTGTGCTCTATACACGTCTGCTGAGCATTGCTTTTGTTTCTTTTATGGCAGAGATAGAAGTTGCCCCTGTATTCCCTCTGCACTTGCCCTTTAGCTGTAGCTATGCTGAATTTTAGTGAATCTGAGAAACGCTCTTCAATCTACAACATTATTTCCTGGCTTCCCTTGGAGTTCAGTGAGACCCAGCTCTGTCTAGTGGTGCAGGAGCTGAGCTAGTGGGAGACAGGGACCTGCCATTGGCTAGAAGGGAAGGAGAGTTTCACAGAGGTGATTTCCTGTGGGAAATCTCTCCTGGGGAAGCTACAAATTGAAGGTGGTACTTGAAAAATCGGAGAGCACTATATCAACTTGGACTTCTTAAACTATGATCATGGTGGGAGAATCTGAATTTATTTATATTGTTCAAAATATTGTTACTTCAGGGCTTCTGGTTACTGAAATAAAAATTATATTTCAGTTATTACACTATATGGCCTGAATTATTTGCTTTATTTATTGATTTATGTATTTAGTGCAGGGTCTACAGGGTTTCATTATACAGACCAGACTCATAGTGATCTTCCTGTTTTCAGCCTCTCAAGTGCTGGGGTTACAGGCATGCCTCATCACGCCCAGTCTCAATCACCTCTCAGCACACCCCAGGGGAGGGGCCGGCATGGCATGTGGTGCTGGGGATCGAACCCTGCTCTCTGTATCTGCTAAAGCAGGCACTTTAATCCATTGAGCTGTCTGACGGCCTTTAGCCTGAATCATTTATGCCCTCTCAAAATTCATATGTTGAAATCTGCTTCCCAGTGAAGAGGGACGGCCTTTGGGGATGTACTGCACTCTCGAGTGGGATTAATAATCTTGCAAAAGAAGATCAAGAAGGCTTATTCATTTCTTTTGTCAATTAAGGACACAAAGAAGGCTCCATGTGTGAAACAGTGGGCTTCCCCCAGACACCAGGTCTGCTGTTGCCTTGTTCTTGGAATTCTCAGGCTCTAGAACTACTATAGTAAATAAATTCTGCTATTCATAAGTATCTCCATTCATTTCATTTATTTGTTGTTGTTGTTTGTTTTGTTTTTGAGACAGGTTCTCTCTGTGCAGTTCAGGCTGGCCTTGAGTTCACTGTGTAACCCAGGCAGGCCTTGAATTCATGGCAATCCTCCTGCCTCAGCCTCTCAAAAGCTGGTGTTATAGGCATGCATCACCACAGCCAGCCCACATTTTTGTTACAGCCATCAGAAAGGACTAAGACAATACCTATCTTAATGATAGGGAAAATGAAGACTCTAAGTGGTTCTTCAAGCGATCTTATTACTGTAATCATTTGCTTCTTTGAAAATAAGCTCAAGGGGCTGGCGAGATAGCTTAGTGGACTAAGCACCTGCTTACACAAGCACAGGGATGAGGTTCTTTCCCCAGCACCACAGGCTGTGCCAGCCCCGCCCCAGGGCATGCCGAGCCACCCACCTAAACTGGGCCTGGTGGTGCATGCAGGTTACCTCAGTGCTGGGGAAATTGAAAACAGGAGGATCACTGCGAGTCCGAGCTGCATAGTGAGACCCTGTATCAAATACATAAAAATAAATAAAATAAAATTCACTCAAGGATGAAGAATGGACTATTTGAAATCACTTCCAATTAATGTGAAAGAATCTCAGGCATTCGCTTAGGAACATGTTTTAGCAAGCTTGGCAGCCTGGAATATTGACATAGCTGCTGCTGCTCAGACTTTAGTGTCGTCCTACAAAAGTCTCTTCTCTAGGATTGTCCTTTGGAGAAATGCTTGGTGGGCATACTAGCCTCATTCATCTTATCTAGAATATTAATAATCTTCCTACTTCCCTGGGCCACTGCTGTTATGACTTCATTACAGAGGCAGCTGGAAACTTTTCTAGAACACGCAACAAGACTTCATCTGATACCATCAAGTAAATAGCCCAGCAGTATGTTTCCTCGGTGCTCTGTCAGGAAAGACTGAGTGCTAAACATGTCGTCACATAATTCACTTTTTTATATGCAGCGAGTCTAACTTGACATTATCTGAGCGCTGCAGCTGCACTGATTTTCTTGCTCCTCTCTTATCCTCGAACATTTGGAGCTCCTTTATTAGAACGGTAGACATTATGCAATGAAGGCAACTCCAAAAGGCTGCACCACGGCAGACGTTTACTGCCGCCGCCTTGAAAGATCAGGCTCAGCAGATGAACAGGTTGCCTAGCAACGGATGCTGCAAGCTCCAGTGACTGCTCGAGCCCACTGAGATTGACAAAGGAGCCGTCACTGGCTGCCTGTACCTTCCTATTTAGAATTCTGAGAGTGAGACCAGAGCCCACAAAAGCAGGGAACTGTGATTAAGCTTGAGATTTAATGAGTGTAGGTTTATCTCTGTGCCAACCTATCATTTATCCTTCTTCTGTCTTTAAATATGGAGTTAGACACATAGAGTTAGAAACTTTTCCTGGAGAAATTCCTCTATTAGTTCAGAGAGAGAGAATGAACCTAGAAAATGGGGATAGAAAAATTACATGGAAAAGGACAAAACAGAAACGGCCCCACTGTGAGCTAGCCCTTTCTATTTGCTACATAGATACAGTTTACTTTGGCAGAGAATCCTATCCAATACAGGCCTGATGATGCATACCCAAGAAAATTTATCTTAGAACACAGCAACCATAAAATGACTTTTAAATATATGAGCAGGTGGAGCTACATGTTTTCCTGCACTGTTTTATATACACTCATGGCTATGTGTTATGCTCAAATTGTTGAGCACTGCTAGCAGTCTGATTTAAATTTTATACACTGCAAATAAGATTTTATTTTTTATGATCCAAATAAAATTAACTCATGAAATATTCTTTTTAGACACCATTTCACAGACAGTATTTTTCCCCCCCTGGAGATTCCAATATATATAAGCACGGAGCACCAATCACAATGCATTTGTTTAAAATAGATTCAATGGCTTACATAAATGGCAATGCTTTTTTGTAAAATAGTCAAGCAAAGAATTGTAACTTCTTTTGTTTGGGGGACAATGAAAAATTAATTCATAATTCCTTCTGTTTGGAAGGTAAAGCATTCATCATTAACTCAGTCCCATTAAAATTAAATTCATGGTTTTTATTTTTCATGGATACAAAACACATCACCCAGCTAGCTAGCATATTTTTAAAATAGATGTACACTTTGAGCCAGGAACTCCACTTAAACAAATTCATCTTAGAATAGGCTCCCTGTCCATGAAAACATAGAAACTCAGACATACTCTATGCAATATTTATTGTAAAAGCAGAAACTTGGTAGCTTCAGTGTCCACTAATAGTTACTAATGTCATAAATTACTCTACAGCCATAAAATGGAATACCAAGTAGCCATTATAAATAATATGTATGGATGTTTTTGCAAGAAATACATCCAAGACACATCAAATAGACAAAATTTGAATATGATAATGTAAAAGGCCCTATTTGTATGAAAATACAGAGTACATACATTTTGATATATGGATGTAAACATCAGCTATCTTTGGCGAAAATGTTTAGGATACATAGGGAATTGTGAGACGATGGGAATGTTGCTGTTTTCTAGAATTCCTTTCACCTTTTAAAACAATCCTAAGTATATATTACTTTCCTAATAAAAGTTGTTAAAATATATATTGCCTAGCATCAGTTCTTCAGAATACGTTGTTTCATTTACGTTTTACTCAGATATACACGAATTCAAAAGGTTTCTTTCCTGACATGTTAGCTAAGCCACCTTCATAATCACTGTATCCTCCTTAATCCTGACAGGGGAAAGGCTGCAAGTAGTGGCCCTCGATCTTTCTTAGGTCTTATGTGTGCTTCTAGGGTCTTAAGTGAATTAGCTCATCAACTTTCTGAATTACAGGCAATTATCCTTTGAAAAGTCCTGCAAAGAGTAGGGGATTAGGAACAAACAAGTGTAATATTGATTTTTTTCCCCTTTCTCTCTTCCAAGCCCCAAAGCCAATAATATAATTATCTCCTCTTAAATCTATTTTCTCCACTATTAAAATAACGAAGCAGTGCTGATGAAGTAGCGCCACTGACCTTGTATCATTTCTTATGCAAAGAATATTTAGAATCATTGTTCTATATTTATCACACTATGATGCAGATCTGCTGCAGTGTGTATTATCCAACTCATTCCCTCCCTTCACCCCTGTGAACAGAACTTCCTTTTTTAATTTTTTCTTTCTTTCTGTATTTTAGGGAAGGGTCTAAAGGGCGTTCAGGGTTGCATAGTGATCCGCCTGTTTACAGCCTCTCAAGATCTGGGATTATAGGCATGCACCACCAGGCCCAGTCTCAATTGCCATCTCTGTGCACCCCAGGGGTGGGGCTGGCATGGCAGGTCCGGGGATCGAACCCCTGGCCCCTGCGCCTGCACCTGCTTGCAGGCACTTTAATCTGTTGAGCTATCTGGCAGGCCTAGAACTTCCATGTTTATTGAGAAAAGTGATGACAATCGCTAGGATGTTGACTGTTGAAAAGATTAGCTCAACGAGTAAATTCCTAACTGTGGCTCCAGATGAATGAGTTAAATAGAGGTTTCAATGACATCGAGAGGGGCCAACAGCCAGTCATCTGGTTTTCTGGAGAAAAACAAGTGAGCAAAAGTAGTGGACATGGTAGAGAACAGGTGGAAGCTTGAAAACTGAAGTGTATTCAAGGACATGTGTATTACTTACCAATCCTGTGGCAGTACATGGCCTTTGAGAAATAGATTCAACTCAGCTCTGTTCCCTGACTCATGTATTCCACACTGGGCTTTGTTGCTCTTGTTTTGGTTTGATTTGGATTTTTTTTTCAATTTTTAATTTATTTGGCACAGGGTCTCACTATGCAGCTCAGATTTGCAGTGATCCTCCTGTCATAGCCTCCCCAGTGCTGGGATTATAGGCGTGCACCATCACACCTAGCTTCAGCCCAGGGCTGGCGTAACTTGTAGTACCAGGGATTGAACCTGGGTCCTTGTGCAACACAGGCAGGTGCTTAAACCACCGAGATATCCCCCAGGCTCTGACTTGGATTATTTATCTTACGTGTCCCCACTCTAAGATAGATCTCTCACCATACTGCCTACTCAGAGTAACATTACTCGTGACAGGAAACTTACTAAGTACCAGGCTTACTTCAAAGAATCCTTGCTCATGTTGGGCCTAGTCCTTTCCTCTCTTCCCCATCATGTGATTTAGCAAGAAAACTTACCCCAATGTCATTCTTAGGAGATGGCAGAAGACATACTATTTGAGCACAGCTGCCAAAACCAGAATGTCTGCACGTTACCAAAATTCATATGCTGGAACTTAAACTCTAAGGTTGTTATTGACTTATTGGTTATTGACTTCATCACCTTGGGGATGTGATAAGAAAGGGAGGATCCATTTGCATGAAAGGGATTGGAGTCATCAGGAAATGTAATTCCCATTGGCTTATGTTTCCAGCCTTTTTTTCCCATGAGGCCACCGTATCCCTCCCTTTGGCCCTTTCATCATCTGAAGGCAGAGTGAGAAGCACCATGTTAAGAACAGAGAATGTTCCCCACTAGACACCAGATCTGCTGGCACTGTGATTGTGACATCCAAGCCTCTAGAACAATTAAACATTCAATTTATATTATTTATTAACTACCGAGTCAGCACTATTTTGTTACACCGACAGCAGTGTGATGACAGCTATTGTTTTATTTTTTGGATTTCATATTAAGATAGGAAACTTCAAAGTAGTAACAGTTAAAGGCTCTTTGGCCTCATTTTGCCTAACACTAGTAGGCTGGTTCTATTGTCTCCTCTCTCCTCAGCCTTACCTACTTATTCCCAAAGATACAGATTTTGGAGCTTGACACATTTGGCCTAAAATTTTGACTTTTGTTACTTATTGGTTCAACTCTGAGCATTCTCAGATTCCATGCCTTAATATGGGGGTAAGAATAATGACATTCTTGGCTTTATTTTGAAATCCACATGACTGGAGTTGTTAATACACCTCCCCGAGTAAGTGGAAAACACAAGGTGTTGGTATCTTCTCTTCTTTCCTTGAGAAAAAAAAAAAATAGTTGTGTGTGCAAACTGAGCAACAGTAGTGTGTGTTGAGTGCTTTCTTAGGGCCAGTGGTGGTACACTGGGAATGTTTGCAACTGGCAGTGAGGTTGGCTCCCTACCATTAATTCTCCAAGTCACCACGCCCTACTCCTTGGGTCATAGGCAACCTCCTTTTCCTCTTCTATCCTTTTCCTTCGCAGAGGATATGGGCTTTGTTGCCACTCCATCAGCCACGTACCGCAGAAACCTTGCTTGTATTACTTTGCGTTCAGTCACGTTCTCCCTGAATGGGGCTGCCACAGGCCCCTCCCGTTTTGTGAAGAGAGCTAGATTTATTTGTACTTCCAAATGTTATTGGGTTTTTATTATACCAATGAGTTGAAAGCTACTTCTTTTGCTTATGCTTTGGTTCTAATTTTGCCTATTATAACAATGTAGAATAAATCTGATCCCCTTCTTTGTGATTAATTCTAATAGTTGGAGATAGCTGATACATTTTCTGTGGATTTTCTTTTCTCTAAGCTAACCAACTTCAGAGCTTCCACCTTTCTACCAAGTGGTTGAATTTCAAGACTTGCATACTCCTACTTGCCATCCTCTGGTCATTGCTGGTTTGTTTATGGTCTTTTGAAACTAGACTGAACTCAGTTTTGGTTGTTTATTGAACAATTACACTGAAGATGACCTCCTTTGACCAGGCAGCATCCTTCTGTTAATACAACCCAATAGCCAACTTGCCATTTAAACCAGTCATACCCTACAGCTGGCTCAGTGCATCTCCTACTGAGAGCCTTGACTGGTAATTGTGCGGCCTCGTGTCTCATGGCTTGTCTTCACATTCAGATCCTTCGTTTGTAAGACTGTGACTTTGGACTAGACATACTGTGACTCAGATTTTTTTAATCTGTAAAATTATGATGATAATAACATTGTTGTTAGCACAAAATGACATTGCGTACAGAGCACTAAACACCACTGAGAGTCAATATTAGCTAGGATTTTGTCCAACTAAACCCAAGATGTTGTCATTAAGTAAATCAGCCCTGCCTTTGTGTAGCCAGCCTTTTGAACATGAGATACATGTCTTCAAATTATTTTTCTATAGACCCTTGTGTTTGCTTGAAATATATATGTGTGTGTGTGTGTGTGTGTGTGTGTGTATTTATTATATATAGTTCTTATATATAGTTCTTATTTTGTGTTTTATTACCTTAATCATTTCCCTGTTTGGTGTCACCTGCTGAGTTTTTGTTTTTGTTTTTTTTTTTCCAGAACCAGGGATTGAACTCAGGCCCTTGCGCTTGCCAGGGAAGCGCTTATTCCACTGAGCCATCTCCCCGGCCCACCTGCTGAGTTTCTTGATGTGCCTTTCTGTCCTTATCAGTGCTACTAATTAAATTATCACTATGGTTACACAAAGTGGCAAGCCATCTGAAACCCTTTCTCCCTCCTCCCCTTTTCCTGATACTCCTCAGTCTATCAGTCATACTCCTGATTGTTTTATCCAACCAGTAATACACTCAACAAACAGCCCAGTCTTGGACCTGCAATGTTCCTTCCAGTTCCGAAGAAACCTAGCACATCACAGGCTCTCAAAAAAGAAACTGAACTAGAATTGCAATCAGGTTGTGATGCAAACACAAAACCAACAATTACTGATTTTGTTTTCAGAATCAGCAGTGGATTCCCAGTGTTGATGGTATTTGAGCTGAGGCCGAGAGAGTGCCTTTATTACTGGTGTTGGTGGTGGTTATAAAGATAGGAACACAGTAATTTCAGACCCAGAGAGACAGGCCTTTGCTCAGGCTCTAAGGGTGTAAATATTTATGGGTTATATTTAGAAAATTTAGCCTTCATGATTAGAGCACAGGGAATGTGTGAATGGGTGAATGTGTGTCTTTCTGTTAAAGGAAAGACGGGAGGAGTGACAGAGAGACGGCCTGATAAGTAGAGCTCAATTCTTAAGGGCTTTGAAAGTGTTATTAAAGAGCTCACCTTTGTCCAACTGTCAGAGTGGAACCATGGAAGGTTTTTCTAAAGTATGACTGTGAAATAATTAGATTTTTATTTTAAGAGATAACTGCAGAGAAGAATGGAGAGGAGACAAAACTAGGGCGGTAGCCATGGGAAGGAACATAATGGAATTGACTGACATAGATTTTCAAGGTCCCATCAATAGGATGTGGAGGCTGAGGGAAGTGGCAGAGGGAAAGCAGGTAGAGAGAAGTGTCCCGTTATTTGCTGGATATCTTCAAGGCACCAGGTTTGATGAGGCAGGATGGATGAGCACTCTAAGACCCCTGACTGAGGAAGAACGTGGTGCCGCAGAAGCCAAGGCTCCCGTGCAGCTCCATGTGCATCTGAGCTAGTGGCCTGTAGTCAGCAGATAGAAAGCAGTCAGGATTCAGAATGGAAGTGACACATCTGCTGATGGACTCTGGAATGAGCCTTGGAAACAGCATTCCGGAAGTCACTCTGATTGCTGGCTTGCTCACTGCTGGCTGCAGCATCATAACTGCAGTCATGGGAAGGCTCACGTCACCCAGCTGTCCCCATTCATCCCAACAGCTCTGGGGAGGCTTTCTCAAGATTTGGAGAGAAATAGAAGAATGCATTGAAAAGAACAGCCCACACTAAGGCTAAGAACTAAGTGCAGCTAAGTTCAATCTACTCACTGGAAATCTCTGTAAAATGATTGGTGGTACTCATTCGTATCCCTATGTAGAAGCTTTATGAAATTAGTAAGATATTTAGATATGATGAAGATAATTTCTGCCTAACTTCTAGTAGTTCTGTCCTATATTTCGTGCTGGTTTTCTTCCATATGAAACAGTGCTCCCCATAAATTCATCTCTAATTGTTCAAACTTCAGTTCTAGAGCAGAACCACCAGTAGGGTATATAGAGAATGTTTCTTCCAAATGTTTTATGCTTTACACTAAAACCTGTTATTACTTAATCCCGGAATCACTTCTTATGACTGTCTTGTCTTCTGTTCCTCTGAACTTAACCACTTTCCTTTGTTTTGCCCTGTGTGCTGTGATCAGTTCCAAGGGGAGGGAGAAAGATAGAAGATCTAAGAAATACTGAGCAGAGAACTGGAAAAAAAAAAAACAAACAAACAAACCTTTTTCTCCATTGTGTAGGCAAATTAACTCTCCGGTTGTGACCAGATTGGAAATGCTGGACTCCACTGGCCAGCTAGTCTCGTACCATAATCTTTCTAGCATAAATGCATTAAAATATTTCCTGATCTCTTACAATTCTGGGATTACACCAAAGTGTTTTGTGGGCTGCCACTGCACAGTTGATACCCTCAGGGGCAAAATGAACAAGCAGCAGAAACAGACTTGACGGAATACTGGTGAATCCCAGCACATGAGCAAGAAAGTGGGATGTGGCATGTGAGAATAAAAAGGAATTCCTCCTCAATTTGGGTCCTTGATGGTCACCAATTCTGCTCCTTTCTCCCTTCTTTTTTACAGAAATTCTCATAAACTGTCCATTTAGTCACCTGTTTGAGAATCCTCCTGGACTGGGGTATGGGACACTGATCTGCGGTCACTATAAATTCCCAGGACGTGTGCCCGTCTCAGGTTGAGCACTCCACCATGGCCACAGTGCTCCCTGTGGCAATCCTAAGAGGCTCAGAGGACATGTCTGCTCATTCCTGGTATTTCTGGGCACCCTTTAGCTGGCCTGTGCAGCCTGGGTTCACTGAAAAGGCTGTCTGTTGTTTCTCTGACTTCTTTTCTTCTTCTGAAATCTAAATTAGAATTTTCTTACCAACTTTGGGCTGTATATAATGCTATATTATGACACAGGAAATTTTAAGGAAAAATGGGAATGTCTTAAACCTTATTTTAAAAAAAAAGGCATGTAAGCCTAAATTGTTCAATTTATCTTTATCAACTTTAGCACTCCAAAGTTGATTGATTTCATAGGAAATAACTTTTTTTCTATTTTAGGGAAGGGTCTACAGGGTGTTCAGTGTCTCACTACTAGATCGGACTTGTAGTGATCCACCTGCTTACAGTCTCCCAAGAGCTAGGATTACAGGCGTATGCCGCCATGCCCAGTCTCAATTGCCTTTCCAGGGTGTCCTGGGGGCAGGGTTGGAACCCCCAGCCCCTGTGCCTGCTTGCAGACACTTTAATACACTGAGCTCTTTGGCCAGCCCTATGAATTCATTTTTGAATGTTTTCTTTAATGTTATAGAACAGTATTTTTTTTTTCGGAACCGGGGATTGAACTCAGATCCTTGCGTCTGCCAGTCAAGCACTTATCCTACTGAGCCATCTCCCTGGCCCCTAGAACAGTATTTTTGCAACTATTGATTTCCATTATCTGTCATCATCCTTAGAGTGTCACTTGGATTTTATCTGTTTTGTCCCTTCTCAGATGACAACCTTCAGCTGTTTAACACCAGGACTGGTCGCATATAAGAAAAAAAAATCAAAACCCTGCTTAAACCTGTAATAATTCATATTCCCATAAAAGTCCATTGATCAGCAAGGACTCCTGTGGTTCTCTGAAGAGTACCTTCTCTTCAAGCCACTTTATGCTTAGTGATTAGTTTCATAGTTGATGACAGCTGCTTCAGTGAAAGCCTTCAAATTTGCATACAGGCAGCAGGAATGAGGTGGGACAAAGATAGGAGACTCTTCCCTTTGGGCAGGCTAACCACACTCTGCCACACAACGCAGCACTTGAACTCGCATCCCATGGCCTTGTGTAGCTGTAGGGCAGACAACGATGATGTGTCCTTTGACTAGAGAACATTGTAAACAACTTAAAAATCTAGGTTTTCAGAAAGAAAAAGCAAGTGGAATTCTGGCCCCAAACCAGATTGTCATGGTGGAATTCATGTTGTACTTCTCAGAGCTGGCATTTATTCAGAATTGGTCTATAACAGCCTTGCTTTCTTGAACTTCAGTATAATATGTTTATAATCTGATGCTCTATATAATATGCCAGCCTTCTCAGTGCTTCTTAGCTCATCACAGAATGAAGTAAGAAGCTAAAAGAGGTCTGCCCCACCTGTGCTCAGCACAATTCATCAGTTTCACTGGAGTCAGGGACATGGCAGGCACTGAGAGATACTTGGGGTTCAACTTATTTTTGATTTACTGTCTCTGAGGCCTGGTACCTATTTGGATTTGGTACCTTCTGGGGAGTAAGAAATTTGAGAAGAGCAATTTTATTTTATTTTTAATATTTATTTATTTATTGGCCTGCTTAGCTCGCCCTGAGGGCCTGGCTGGCATGGCATCTGGTGCTGGGGATTGAACCTTGGTCCCCTGCGGCTGCCTAAGCTTGGCTAAGCAGGTGCTGTAGACCACTGAGCTATCTGCCGTCCTCAGAAGAGCAATTTTAAAGCCTCACTTATAGATTCTATTGTGTCTCCTATAAACTTCAGACCACTCTTGCATGGAAAAATATATGATTATTTTTCTTTCCTCTGCACATATTATTGCTGTGTGGAATCACACTGCCCCCCAGTCTTCTACTCTTTTCTCTTTTTTCTTTGCCTGATTTAGCTCCAAAACAGTTTCTGCTGTTCTTCCTCTCTCTCCTGTTGTCTGTTAGCAGTCACAGATCTAAGCTCTCCTGTCTCCAACTTTCCTGTCTCCAGGAGATGGCATCCGTCGTGCAGATTCAATGACGTCCATATGCAAATGGACCCAATGTGCGTCTCTCCAAGGAAAACTTTCCTGCTGAGTTGCAGATATGCTTCTTAATACATTCTGTCCAATATCTCCAAATATCTCAAATTTGAAAAACTTCAAATTAAACTCATGCTTCCTAAGCCTCCGTTCCTTCTTCAATGACTGTGGTGTCATTGTTAAGTGATTCCCATCACCTTCCTCCTGGCAGGAGAGTCTAGCCATCAATAGTCACCATGGATGCCTTCTTTGCTTCCTTTCAGCCATCCAGCCCATCATAAGGTCAGAGGTCCTTGCCTGATATAACACTTCCGTCCATTCATCCATCTCCCCATCTTATAGTAACCTGTCAGCTCTCACCTCCCATTTCCTAACTTGTGTTTCCACCTATACTCACTGTTGTCTTTCATTACATCATGTCTAACATGCAATGAACATCATTCAACATCATTTATTCCACGATTAGGGCCATGCAAATGCCAATCACAGTTGATCGGTGTCGTATACTTTTTCTTTAGCGTTTGATTCTCAGGGAGGGTTTTACTACTGCATTTGTTCTCAGTGAGACATTGCTGGACTCTGAGGCGCCCATGGATCTTTGCAGGGGTGGTGCTTAAAGGTATGTAGCTTTATAATGATGCCAAGAAGATGAGCATCTTTTCATGGTATTGGTATTTGCATAATAATAGTATAAAAGTAACAGTGATAGAACTTCTGGTGCTTTTTAATGCAATAAAAGTAGTGGCACTGGGCCAGCCAAATAGCTCAGCAGGTTACTTGCAAGCAGGCGCAGAGGCCAGGGGTTTGGTCCTGAGGCCTGCAGTGCCTGCTCCTCCCCTGGAAATTGAGACTGGGTGTAGTGGTGAATGCCTGTAATCCCAGCTCTTGGGAGGCTGTAAACAGGTGGATCACTCCAAGTCCAATTTAATAGTGAGACCCTGAACACCCTGCAGACCTTTCCCTAAAAATACACACACACACACACACACACACACACACACACACACACACACACAAGTAGTGGCACTAAACTTCCCTAAAAGTTATTGTGCTATTGTGGTGTTCTTCATCTCAAGCCATTTTCACTGGCAAAGACACACATACACACACACACACACACACACACACACAGAGCAAAAGCAAAAACAAAACAAACAAACACAGCACAAACCAGTTTCACATAAGGATAGTGTTAGTGAATCAGTAAAAATGATTAGTGGTATCAAAGTTCAGCCTGTACGTGAATGTTCTTCTAATATTCTCCTTGATGTCATAGAAAACACACACGAAACACTTTTCCTGCCTACTGAAATACCACAGTGGTCTTGGATACTCACACCACTTTTTGTTTTGGTTGTTGCAAAGTCTCAGGCTCATAGTGATCCTCCTACATTCAGCCTCCCCAGCACTGGGATTACAGGTGTGCACCACTATGCACAGACTCTGGCTGGCTCAGCCCTCCCTGGTGGAGTGGCTGGCATGGCATGTGGTGCCAGGGATTGAACCACAGTCCCTGTGCTTGCCTAAGCAGGGGATTTAGTCTGCTGAGCTATCTCGCTGGCCCTATCCCTTGAAGGATAAGGATATTCTGAACATCAAAAAGACTATCAATGGCAGAGGTACTGGGGGGCACTGAGACACAATTGCCATTGGTTCTGGTCAACACTGCGCAGGTGCTGGCTCCATGGTTTAAGTAGAACAGAACTTTGAATCAGCTTGCTAGATATATTTTTACCTTTAATTATCCAGTAATTGTTTGCTTAAATATCTTTCCTTTTGTAGTACATGCTAATTCAGAAGCAATTTTCTTGTCAGCATGTTTTCTTTCTTGTTTTGTTTGAAGTTTTTAAAGACTTGAGTGACAAAGAGGAGAGATGGCATATGTGCTATGGAAAGTGGTTGGTCTGGAGTCAGTCATGCAGTTATCATTTTGAACTTTTAAGGAAAGTATATTTTCTTTAGAAAATTGGAGAAGCAGGTGCAAGACTTGACTGATCATAAAACTGGTAAAACTATTTCTATGAAGCTCTAATTTCGTCTGTTTTATGAACAGCAACTTCACAAATGAACACCAGGTTTTGAGACAAATGCGTTGTTCATTACACTTTGCTGGAGAACTCAGTGGCTTCACGACAGTGGTTCTTGGCTCATATACTCAGCACCATGGACAGTGACATTATAGGTAGAGGGCCGTGCTCTATGTTAAGGATCTAAAAATTCAAATCCTCCGCCTGTGTTCAGCCTCCCAAGTGCTGGGAGTACAGGCACATGGTACCATGCCCAGTCTCCATCGCTGTCTCAGTGCGCCCCAGGGGCAGGGCTGGTATGGCACACTGGGGATCGAAACCCATCCACTGTGCTCTGCCTAAGCATGCACTTCAGTCTGCTGAGCTATCTGGTTGGCTCTGTTTTTCTTTTGAAAGATAGAAAATGTCATGGTTAGTCATATTTCTTTTCCTCCCATGAATGCTTTTCTTATCACATACTTAATATTCAGAAGCTATGTGTTGTCTGAATGTTTAAAATTGTGTGTAAATGGTATGTCATGTTGGTACATTCCATTGTTTCCTTGTTAGTTGTTTTTGAGATTTATCCATGGGATGGATATGGCTTTACGTCAATTATTTTAATATCATATTTTGTTGTCTGGATAAAGCCCTGCATCCCTTTTCATTTTCCTGCTACTGAGCATTTGCTCCCAGTTTTGTCCTTTCATAGACAAGGCTTCATTCAGTACACACTGTTACATATGGAAAGCTTTACCATGTGAGGATTTCTCTAGCTACGTTGCCTGTTGGGTAGTAGAGAATATTTGTGGCAATAAAATTAGATGTGGCTAAGGTGCTCTCCAAATCATTATTTCAATTATGAGAGCTTCTACTGTCCCACGCTGTCCCTAACACTTGGAGTAGCCACACTTATTACCATCATTTTTGTAACTATAGAGTGATACAGTTGTGACTTCGTTGGTTACTTAATATGGTTGTGTATCTTATGTCATGAGCATTTAAATGTAAGTGGGCTTCTGTGAATAGCCCATTCATCACTTGTCCATTGAGTTTAACTTTTACTCCTGTTGAATGCTAAACATTTTTGGTTATATGCATTTCACCCTAATTTATGGCTCAGTTAAAATTAAATAAAATTTAATTTTATTTACTTAAAATATAAAATAATTCAAATCCTTATTCATGGTACAAATATAATTTAGGTTTGAAAATTCTGTTATCTGTGTATCTTCTAAAATTATTTATTTGTTTGTTTGTTTGGCACAGGGTCTCACTAAGCAGCTTGGACTTGTAGTGCTTCTTCTGTATCAGCCTCCCCAGTGCTGAGAATACAGGTGTGTACCGCCATGCCTGTCCTCAGTGGTTGGCATGGTATGCCTGGAGTTCCAGGGTGGCATGGCATGCAGTACCGGGGATCAAACCTGGGTCCTTGTACTTGTCAGGCAGATGCTTAGACCGCTGAACTATCTCCTCAACTCCTACCTACATAACTTTCAAAGTGTTCCAAGAAGTTCATAATTTAAAGGCGAAGTGATGTATTTTTCATAGAAGGAAAGATGTGAAACTATTTTAATAATTGTTATCATTATGTGGTTAGATAGAACTTGAAAGGTCATAATCAGCTTTCATCATGGGATTGTAAGAAACTGGAGGGGATTCTTTGTATTGTGTTAGTAGTTCAAGGTCCCTAAGCCTACCTAAGATACATTTTCAAATAAGTGTTGGAAAATTTACCTTGTTCTGTAATGTTATTTTTTTAAAGAGATCTTTGTGTTTCTCTCAGAAATAATAAACCAAACTCTAAGGTCAACAACCACACACAGAGAGATGATTGCTACAAATATACATCTTGTATGAGGGAAACCTAGAGTAAGTACACTGAGAAGGCTTTCTAGAAAGTTCCAAAGTTAGTATGGCAGACCAGGAATGGCTGAAGGTTAAGGTTTGAAAAACACTTCTATGTCACTGCTGAACCTCTCAGATCTGCAGAGGAAGATAATGTCAGGGTAAGCAGGGCTCAAATCACCGGGAGCTGATTTGAGGCCAAAATTAATAAAAAATGAATCCTTTTAGGCAGATGCAGGGGCTGGTGATTTGTTCCCAGGCCTGCTGTGCCTGCCCTGCCCCAGGGGGACACTGAGATGGTGATTGAGGCTGGGCATGGTGGTACATGCCTGTAAACCCAACACTTAGGAGGCTGAAAAACAGGAAGGATCACTACACTTCTGATCTGTGTAGTGAGACCCTTACCCTGACATTATCTTCCTCTGCAGATCTGAGAGGTTCAGCAGTGACATAGAAGTGTTTTTCAAACCTTAGATCCTGTACTAAATACATAATAAAATATGAATCCATAACAAATAATTTACATGGAGAACTATTACTTCCATTAGAAAATGTATTTGGGTTGGAAGCAAAGGAAATGTACTAGTCACAATTCTCACCACTGGACAAAATATCAAACATTAAAATATCATCTCTTAGAGGGAAAGAGATGTATTTAGGCTCATGGCTCAGAGGACTCTGTCCATGGTTTGCTGGCTGCAAGACAGACCATCATGGCAGCATGGTGTAGTGGAGCGAAGACATTTGCTGCATGGAAGGCAGGAAAGCAGAGCGCTGTTAGAGGGCCCAGAGAGAAAGGGCCGGGGACCAGCTAGCTAGATTGCTCCAGGTCTTGCCCATAGATACACCTAAAGGTCTGTTACTAATCAGCTAAGCCTCTATCTGATAACCCAGTAAGGGTGACAATCAGGATAAACCTCTTGTGGACAAAGCTCATTAAATGACCACACTTCACAAGGATTTGTGTGCCGCTGTCAGCCCTCATTAATAACATGTGGCTTTCTTTCTCTTCAAATTATTCCTCCCTGACATCCCAAACTGCCCTTTTACTGTTTCTGATTGCATCAGAAAATACCTCTGTTGGCTAATAATGTTGCTTTTAATAACTGAGTTCCTAGTGTCTTATATTATCAGAGTTAGAAGTGAAAAAAAAATTTTATTTTGTTTTCAGAAAATGAAGTAAAGTGTTGCTATGGGCAATTTCTAGGCCAGGTCTATTTTATCATATATTTCAATATCTTCTTAAGCTCCTTGATGAAAGGAAACATTTTCTATGACATCTTTTTATCAGATTATGTAGCCAAGTCATGTTTACGAAACAGCAATGGACTCCAAGCTTTTCCTTGTAAAGTAACAGCGTACAATGACCACGATAATGTATCTTCTTTCTTTTTTCTTTCAGTAGAGTTCAGAAGCATGCATGGTTTCACTTTTATAAAACAACAAAAATTTACTAAAAGAAAAAATAGTGATGCTATAAATTTTCAGATGTTTGGCCAACTCGTAACATGAGCCATGAATCATGAACTTCCACCCCTGAGACAGAAGCAGGGACCCTTCTATGACACACTCCAGAGCTGTCCTCATATAGCAGTCCTGGGAGAAGAATGAAGGTCCAGAAACTTCTGGCGTGGGAATACAGAATCTCAGTTTCTTTCTCTTTGGCATATATTTTTCCCAATATTATCTTCGTGTATTTAGCTAATAGGCCTGACTGTAGTGCTGATATATTTTAATGGTCAAATTCTTTTTTTAGAACCGGGGCTTGAACTCAGGCCCTTGCACTTGCCAGGGAAGTGCTTATTCCACTGAACCATCTCCCCGGCCCCTGTGGTCAAATTCTTCAACAGAATTTTAAATTCAGGAGATTATCAGATTCAATACAATGTTCTCCATAAATCTATTAGTTCTACTTGGCTGTCCCACTCATCCTAAATAACTGAACTACAATGACATTCCTGAAGAAATGCTCTCTTCTATTTTCCCGTTTCTCATTCCTTTTCTTTTCTGCCTTGGGTTTTCCTTGTCCAATAGATTCTTTTTATCTCTTAAGCCTAAGTTCCTTTGGACCACTGGGAATAGAGTGTTGGTATTTATAATGACTCAAGAATGGATCCTGAGTAATCTTGTTCTTAATCGTGATTGGCGCTTCAGCAAAATACAAAAACTGATGTCAAGGCAAATAGAAAAATCTCATGACTTTCACCATATACTGTACTATATTTCCATAGCGGTTCTCCACTATCTACTAGACAACCAGATTTTCTTAGACATACAAATAAAAGTTCTGTACAGGAAAAGAAAATAAGAGGCTTTGTTTACTGTTTAGAACAACAGCTAGCACCCAGCTGGAGAAACCCTGGAGACCAGTCTCTAAAGCATCCTTTGGCTGGGAAGATGGCTCAGTAGAATGAGCACTTGCCCTTGGCAAGCACAAGGGCCTAAATTCAATCCCCAGTTCCACAAAATAAATAAATAAATAAATAAATAAATAAATAAATAAATAAAGCATCCTTTAGTTGAGCTTCCTGCTCAGTGTCATCTGCAGTGTTCACCACCCTTTCTTCCAGTTCAACATTGATTATGCTTTGCTGTTCTTCCATTTGGACCCACTATACCTCTGGGTCTTTCTTTTAACCTTGGGTTTTCCCCCAAAAGCTTGATACTTCGCTACCCCTGAAGGTCTTGCGTGCTTTGGGTAGCAGAGAAGTACACACTGGTATTCTTTGCCCCAGTTTTTGTCTACATCTGTCATTTACATGTCCCCCAGTTCAGCTGTCAATTCTTTCTCAGTGCTCCTCTTCCTCCTTCTCTCTGTTTTATCCTCTCTCCTTCTTCAACTACCAACCCCTAAAAATCACAATCCCGTTTTATTCCAAATGCTCCTGACCAAAAAAAAAAAAGAAAAAAAAACATTGATCACCACAAAGAGTCAAAGTGATTTCCATTTTCTGATTTGTACTGTGGAAAATTTCTCTTCATTTGCAAAAATTGTTTTCAGCAGCAGAATTTATAATTTGTGGACATTTGAAATCTCAGGCTTATGTAAGCATAATTTGAAATTTAGGGGAAGGGAAGCCATCTCTAAATGACCTTTATTTTCATACATGCCTATGGGCAAGAAGTAGTGCAGATTTTTAAACCTCCTTCACCTTCCCCATTGACTGTATTTCTCAGGCTTCCCTGGCTCAGTCAGTGAGCATGTAAGCATAAGATTTTTGCAGATATATTATATACAACTAGGCAGGTGCCTGAGAAAGCCTTCTAGCTTTCCACGGCTACATCATTAGAGAAACGAGATGATTTCTCCAAACGACGAAATATTTTTCAGCGATTTTTCTCTTTGAGTATTAAATGATAAATTCTAAAACATCTACCATGCTGGCGTTATAAGATGGGAAGTTAATTATACTAATTAGAATAGGGTCAGGAAAGTCTCGGCACAGCTGCGGTGAAGTGAAGCATTTGAAATTGTGGGCGAGGACTCATATCCTGCTTACGAGCACGCGGGCCGCAAAACGTCAGCATTAACAGAAAGATGTGCAGCTTCAGCTCAACGATGGCCCAGAAAACACGATGGGCAAGGCTTCCGTCTGAGGGGCTCTGCTCGAGCTCTTGAGAAATTCGTGTGTAGCCTGGTTATCAACGGCCTCCGAGCTACACCACGGCAGCACACATCTCACTGGACTGTAGTGGGGGACGCTGAAGTATTTGTGTATCTCCGTTACAAATAAAAGAATCAAAGCCTATACTCCACTAGCAATTCAAGTGCTTTCAAAAGGCAAATATATATTTTTTAATCAAATAGATGTACGACTGCCCAGCTAGACAGCACGCTGATCCCCAGCGCTTGGCCCCAGCTCAAGGGCCCTCACTCAGCACGGGCTCTGATGAAGTGCTCTCCCGGTCTCTGCCACCCTTGGCAGGCAGGGAGGTTTGCTTTGGCTTCCCTTGCCCTGCCCTTGTGCAGCAGGAGAGAAGCCCTGGGCCGGCTGAGGCTGGCGTGCCAGCGCCCCTCCAGGAAGACAAGGAGCGCGGCTCAGCTCCGGCCGCTGAGACAGCGCAAACATTCCGCCTTCACCGAAGTGTCCGGTCAGACAGGTCATCTGATTTGGATTCACCCGGAGGACAGAGCTCAGAAGGAATAGATGGCTGCCACAAAGCCGAGTGGCATGAGCCGGACGTGGGGGTGTGTGCTGACAACGCGTGGGAACATTCCTCGTCTTAGGGACTTGTGGCAGCCACAGCAGCTTGCCTAGGCGGCGCGTGATTGCACGCAAGGATAGGAAGCCTTGCTGCGAGTCAGCTGCATTTTTAGTTTGCTTTTCTGGTCTCTGGGTCACCGGGAAATGTGGGCAGCTGGGAAGGATGGGTCACCTGCTTCTGGCGCTTACTTTTCCTCTGCTCTCACCAAGGGGAAAATTAGCCAGAGCGCAGGAGTCACGGGCCATCGGCCTGGCTGCTCTTATTAAAGACATCAGGTGATCAGAGCTTGCATAAAATACAGCCCAAAGCACTGACATGAACCTGGTTACATAAGCACAGGACGACAATGTACTACAAATCTGAATAAGATACAAGGTTTTGTTGCTGAGAAGATAGCTTGGCAGTCTAAGTGCCTGCCAGGCGAATGCAAAGACCAGGGTTCAATGCCTGGTACCGCAGGCCATGCTGGCCCCGGAACCTGGGCACGCCATGCCAGCCACCAAAACCGGGCGTGGTGGCACAAGCCTGTAATCCTAGCGCTGGGGACCCTGAGACAGGAGGATCACTGTGACCACGAGCTGTGTAGCTAGACCCTGTATTAAACAAATAAATAAAAGATTAAATTCTTTTTTAAAAAATATATAAAATTTTATCAGTAAATTTACCTGACAAAATGGACATCTGTATCACCAGTACTATTATTAATCTTTTCTTAGGCTAATGTGGAATTAAATGTTTTTTATTTATTTATTTGTATTTATTTATTCATTTTTTTGGACCAGGGATTGAACTCAGGATCTTGAGCTGGCCAGGCAGGTGCTTATGCCTCTGAGCTACCTCTACGGCTCCACATGTTATTTTAAGCACAACATTTCTTTTCCTAAGAATCAGAATTTATTTCTAGACATTGCTTTCAGGACAAATGCCAATTTTCAATAAGGATGAAAAGTGACCAGTCTTGGATACTTGAGCCAGTGTTTGACAGGAATGCAAGGGGCTGGGGACAGAAAGCTAATTCTTGGCTATTATGTTGTTTCCCAGTATCCTAGGAGTTCTAAGAGGAAAAGTAAACAAGATACTAAGGCAAGATGCAGCTGGTTTTAGGAGTCTCTGACTGATAACGCTTATAAACTAGCTACACCTCAATTTTACCCTGAGAGTTAAAGTTTGTGGTAATTAGTGCAAAGAATCAATTCCAAAGAATTCACAGTAGGACAAAACCCAGCTGCCCAGCTCCTCACAGGAATGACTTGCAAACACATCTTGGTAGACAGAATTTGTTACCTTTCCACAACTTACTTAGCATCTTTCTCCTCTATATGAGTTGATGACCATGAAATAATGTGATGATGAGAGATATTTTGTCCTCTGATCGAATCATGAAGTTGGAAGCAAGACCACAGAGGCATGACTTCAAAGTCCTAGTTATACTTATTGGCAAATATCTAACTGACTAATGGATGCTAATTCAGCATTGCCCCAGGTTATATTTTGCAGCCAGCCTATCCTTGTATGATTCATCAAAACATTACGTCACTTGCAAGTTATATGTCGCGCAAACACAGAACTTGAAAACCTCTACCACACAATAGGCTTTAGTTACAGGATGATGAAGTTCTATAAGCAAAGGTATCATTTTAATGTTTAGGAAGCGCAACGTTGAGTTCTCGGTCCATCACGTACCCTTGTGCGGGACTGAGCCCAGACTTGTGTTCTGGGGGTGTTCAAGGCAGTTTCTCTGTAGCACTCCTCTGTGCAGTTTTCTTTTTCTTTTTTTCATTACTCAATTTTTTTCATATTAATTTTAATGAGAAAGAAATAGCAATGAGACAGTTTCAAAACAGGTTAGTAGGACAGTTACAATAATCAATACATTGCATACTGTTGTGTTTGTAGCAGTTATTCAGAGTACAAGATGCAGACATGATATCTTGTCTAAATACGATTAGTACAAATCTTTCTTTTTTTTTTTTTGTCAGAACCGGGGATTGAACTCAGGCCCTTGCACTTGCCAGGCAAGAGCTTAGTCTACTGAGCTGACTCCCAGCCCAGTACAAATCTTTCTTTTCATTGAACTGAGAGAAAGTATCTGTATATTTTTTCTATTTTGTATATATAGATATATATTTTTTTCATTACAAAATGGCCCTGCATTGTTATCTCCCTTTATTGTTTTGTTTTGTCAGAGATGGGTGTTCCATTGCCATTCAAATATTGTAGGTGCGTGAATTCAGCAAAATAACCCAATATAGTCCAGTAGTCCACAATAGTAGTGGATCATCAGCAGAACAAGTAATTGCCAGAAGTTGTTGACTTGAGCCTTTTACAGCTCAGCGTATTAATATGGCTTTACTTTTTATACCTTGTGATCATACTTTTCTGCTGGATGGTTAAGACCAAGTTAAAGCAAGACACATTATAACTCAAAATGTAACTTTTGTATCTGACAAGTTCAGTCAAATCTCCTCAGGATTTACCCTGAAACCATGCACAATGGTTTGTAGTTCTTTTGTCAGTGTCAGCCATCTGGATGAGTCAGGGCCATTGCTTGATCAAATTGTTCTCTGTGAAAGCCTGAGAGAATACTCTCTCTAGGTGACTGTCCTTAGGCACAGTCTACATCGTTGCAGTTTTCTTCCCTCCCTGTCTCCCTCCCTCCCTCCCTCCCTCCCTCCCTCCCTCCCTTCCTTCCTTCCTTCCTTCCTTCCATCTTTCTTTCCTTTTTCCTCCCTCCCTGTCTCTGTCCCTCTTTTTCTTCTTTCTTTCTTTTTTTCCCCTTTCTTTCCTTTTTCTTCTTCTGTCTTTTTGAGACATGATCTCATTATGCAGTTCAGGCTGGCCTTGAGCTCACTTTGTAGCCCAGGCTGGTCCTGAACTTGCAGTAATCCTCCTGCCTCAGCCTGCAGGGTGGTGGGATTACAGGTGTACACCACCACGCTCAGCTTAAATTTTCTAGATCTGCCTATGCAGATCTGCCCTTAGTTCTCCCAAGCACTTTCCAGGGACCTAAAATTGTTTAATTTTCAGCAGAATGACTGGAAACTTAGACTCTGAGGCTGACCTTTGAGGATAAACCTTTTCTGTTTATAAAATGAAGAGTGATAGAATGTACCTTAGAGTTACTTTTTGTGATTAAATGGTCATTTATACAGAAAGTCTTCAGAATTCCTCAGGAGTAATGTAAATATTGCCAGAAGTTTCATTTTGAGAAGCCATGTTGATAAGTAAGGTGTTTTTTTTTTTTTTTTTTCCGGAGATTGAACTCAGACTTTTGTGCTTGCCAGGGAAGTGCTTATTCTAGTGAGCCATATCCCCAGCCCCTGATAGATGAGTTCTTAAGGTAGATATTTTACCTCTTTTTAAAACAAAAAACTCAGCCAGATTATCAAAGAGCTTCTTATTCATAGCACATTTGTTTGACTCTAAGACATTGTTTGTAGTGATTACACTTAGGGGTTAAGTATTCACTTATGTTGGCATTTTCCCAGAGAAATGGGACTTTCCAGAAAGAAGCAGAAGATGAGGAGATTGACTTTTGAGTCATGTGACTGGAGTTGGGAAGGTCAAGGTTGGCAGGCAGTGAGAAACCACAAGAGGAAGAATCCCCTCTTCTCAGAATACCTCAGTCCTTTTCTTTTAAGCCCATCAGTTAACAGGATGAGGCCCACCCACACCATGGAGGCTTGTCTGACTTACTCAAACTCTACTGATTTAAAGGTTAATATCTAAAAATGCCTTTACCCCGGTGTCTAGACTATTTGACTGAACATTTGGTGATGTGGCCTGTTGCTGGTGGCACACAAATTGAGCATCACATCAACTGCAAAAAGTGACATAAGAACGGGCTCTGTAAAGCTCAAGCAGTTTGAAAGGATTCTGTTGATGGAGAATTTACCATATAGTGAAGAAGAATTCATAAAAGACACTTCTGTGTTTCTGCTTCTGCAGAGAAAATGATGGCTTTCATCGCGGAGACACCTGGAAGTTCATAATTAATTGCAGTTTCTATTTTTGCATTGGTTGTCTGGAAGCTTAGACCTATTCCATGGCACAGGTGCAGGGAAGAATGTAGGACCTTGACACAGAGAGTCTAGGCCTCAGCTAACCTCTGTGATGCCTTGACAGTCCGTCTTCCTATTCCCTGTATGTGATATACAGTGAGATATTCTCAAGTGTCCTCACAGCACACTTTTCTGGCTTCTCCCTTATTAATGCTCCAAGTTGCTACATTTCTGCTTGCGAGCTTGAGAGTCCTCAAAGATGATAAGGCCTGTGAAATCATGACCACGTCTTGCTTGCTGTTGAATTACTAGCTTCTGACACACATAGACTGCAACTGGCCCTAAGTAAATACTTGTTGAGTAAATAAAGCTAATATTTTTATAAATCACCTCATCAACGTCAAAAAAGTTATAACAATTTTTCTGTGAATCATCCTTCAATTTGTACATAAAATGCAACCATGCAGCTAGGGAGTGGGGAATTCAAACCCGGAACCTCCAACCCCAGAGAACACGCTCTTCTGGAGCCTAGTACTAGAAGTATTTCTTCTTTCTCTCCCTCTGAACTGTAAGCTCTTTGAGATGAGACATATGCCTTCCTTGTAGTTCTGTAGTTCCACGGGGTCTAGTGCTACTTTTTTGTTCACAGGAGCTGCTCAGATTCTTTGAGGAACAAAGAGAAAAGAGGTTGTAGCAATTGATGTCTCTAATGTAGCTTTTTAACCTTCTTTATTCACTGTCGGCTCAGTGGGACTGATGCCAAATTACCTAAAATGGACAGAGAAGTAGCTAGAGCTGTCATATAGCTCTGAGGCCACCTTGGCTGAACTGTGGAGAAGCAGGAAGCCGTGGAAGAGTCACATGATGACATCACTGGCTAGCACACGCTCAATACTTGGGCAACTATCAGAAATGGAGCAAGCATTTGAGGTCCTTTCTGCACAACGGTGACTTTTGTTTAAGCTGTAGGAATCCTAATCCTTCCAATATTGTCATAGGGATTGAGTGATAACAAATGTTAGACGTAACTCAGAATGTTGATCAGAGCACCATCTTTACCCAGGAGAATCGTAATTTGAGCTCTACAGGCCCATAGCAACATAGAGGAAAGGGATAGTGGCCTTTCTCTTTCTCATACTCTGCATGCATTCAATAAGCAGTGTGGTTCTAATTTTCATTTCTCCAACAACCAGTGATGTTGAACATTTTTCATTTATTCATTTGCCATTTGTATTTCTTCATCTGAGAAGTGTATGTTCATCTCAGAGGCCTAGTTTTTGATTGGGTTTTTGAATTTTTTAAAATTCTTTTTTTGTATTTTAGATAGAAGGTTTTTCCAATTCATGGGTTTTCTTTTTACTCTGGGTGATTTCTTTGGACATGCTAACGTTTCTCAGTAAGATGTGACCTTGCTTGTTGATTCTTTGAAGGATTTCCCATGAAGTTTGCGTTTTGTTCATGAACTCTCTGCCCCTTGATGTGTTTAAGATTTCTGCCTACTTTCTCCTTATTGAAAGGAACTGTCAATGTTTAAAAATTTTCTGTATTAAGTTTTTGACCAATTTTGCATGCTTACAGCTGGTAATCAGAACAACTCAGGTAAGGACAATGATATGCGATATAACAGCCATTGCTGAATTCTTAGCATCTTTTTAGTGACGTTCTATATTGCTTTCAATGGCTTTTTACATTATTTTTCTTTTCTTAAAGAAAAAAAAAAAAGCGGGGCCGGGGAGATGACTCAATGGAATAAGCACTTCCCTAGCAAGCGCAAGGGTCTGAGTTCAATCCCTGGTTCAGGAAAAAAAAAAAAAAAGCAATCTTCCTCCACCGAGATGAATTCACACCTCTCAGACTGAGACGTAGCATGAGTGGGGACTTGCCACGCAGAACCCAAGCAAGTTAGAGCCACTTCAAATGTGAGTAACCTCCTAACTGCCAGCCCACGGCGGGAGATCAAAGATTTAACTGAGGTTGGCTCTAGGAAGAAAAAATTTAAGAGCTAGCAGTATAAATCATATACCTCCTGCTGTCTTGTAAGTGCTCCTTTACTACCTGGGTCTCCACCCTGCTTCTGACTTCAAGTACTCTCTGCTAAATAATAACGGGTGATGGGTCAGTTAATGTTCTAAGACTGCAAGCTGAGTGAAGACGGTGGGAGGACCAGCTTGGAGTCTAGGGCTCGGGGCCTTTGCAGGCGTCCTTATGGCCCGAGAGCTGCAGTCTCAGAAATCAAGCACTCAGATTCTTCACTCGGGATTCTGAGATCCATTTTGGTGATGCTTTCTGCTTTGTGATTGGGCTGGCTTCAGGAGAAGGTACTCAGCCATTGATAGCTTTCCGTCTCTTCTATTGAATATTTTAAGAGAGATACTGACATATTTTGATGTTCTTTTAGACCAAATATTACTAACTTTGGGAAAAAAAAGACTATGGATCATCTCAGAGTGTTGTTCATATCGCTGAAAATATGCCTTCTCGGAAATCTGGCCGAAGACTTAACTTCGACTCAATCCCAAGCTTGAATTCTATAGGTAACTATGGCTCTAGGGCTTCATCTCTTCTAAATGTATAACTGGCAAGTACTGCCTCTCATAGGTGATGTAGAGCTTGTCGTCTTAGATTTTGACATACTATATGGAAAAAGGAAGAGGAGAAAGTGGGATTTTCCATCTTCTGCAGGTAGTTTGGGTCCAGTCACCTGCTCAAAGATAGAATAGACCACTGAAAAGTCCATCTGCTTGTGGATACAGCTGTAATTTAAAAATGAGCTTTGCTTGAAAATGAACTAAGGACTAGCCAGATAGCCCAGCGGATAAAAGCGCCTGCTTAGGCAGGAGCAGGGACTGGGGTTCAATTCCCAGTGTGCCCTGCCGGCCCCTCCCCCCCGGGGCACACTGAGACAGTGACTGAGACTGGGCATGGTGGCATGTGCCTGTAATTCCAGCACTTGGAAGACTGAAAACAGCAGAATCACCATGAGTCTGATCTGTGTCGTGAGATCATGTAGACCCTGTGCTAAATACATTAAAAAAAGAAGAAAAGAAAAGAAAGTGAATCAACTTTTCTTCACCCTCACATTGCTGCAATGGTGAAAAGAGGACAACTGAAAGATAGGAAAAGTGTTTGCACGTGGGCCTGACTGATGTCCCCAGCAGTGGGGGACAAACACCATCACACTGCATGGCTCAGCCACACGTGGAACCAGATCCCATCCCAAGTGTAGAGCCTCCTGGTCAACCTCCTCTCCACCACCACCACTTATTCCATTTTCTCCTTTCTAGTCTCCATGTGTTGCTCCCTACAACCAGGACCTACTATTTGCAACTCAGGTAATTCAGCTACTAAAATTAAGAAGCGGTAGTCAGACAACAGCAAGGTGCATTGTAGTTATTTAGAAAGCCAGATAAATAAAGATACTGTCAAAATGTTAGGTATAGTGGGCTGGCGAGATAGTTCAGCAGACCAAAGCACCTGCTTAGGCAAACACAGGGATAGCAGTTTAATTCCTGGCACCACATGCTGCACCAGCCCCGCCCCTATGGCCACCTGAACCAGCCACCAAAAAAAAGGTATTGAAGAGTCTGAGCAAGTCTTGTGTTATTGAATGGTCACCAGGTGGTAGATCCATTGCTAAGAGAAAAAGACAGCATTACACATTGGGACAGAGTGTTTGTGACAGCACATTTGTATTTCAAGGAGATGATTCCTTGGAAAAAGGCAGTGCATCTTGGGAAGCTTCCCCATCTTCTGGTCCAACAGCTTCAGGGTTTAGACATCGCGTCTCACAGGCAGGTGGATGAGGATTGAAAGGACAACCAAGAAGCACAAAAGCTCTTTGCCAAGGTTACCAGGGACAAATACTGTAATGACACAAAACTATGCTGGCCTGTGTGTCACTGCTTTTCAAAGATCACTATCACCTAAAGTGAAGTCAACCCGTGGACTGTGTCACGAAAACACCTGTTTCTGGTTTTGGAAGATCTAGTAGTTAACCAGCTACTGAAGAACAAGGCATCTGAATTTTTCCCAGGCACATTAGTATTTTTGGAAGCTGAATAGTATTTCAATGATACTTAGCAACTGTGATTTCCTGATTGAATAAATTCCTTTAAAACTAGTAGGGATCTGATTTACTTGGCCTCTAACAACTTAGGGATGTTCAAACTGGAGATTATAATTTCTTATTAAGATAGACATGGTTTTAATCATATGTGGGCAAGCATTTTGAAATTTCTTTGTGGCTTAACTTATTAGTGTGTTACTGGTAAGTGCTATAAAAGTTTGCCCCATACTTGCTGTATAAATATGTATGGTTAACATTTCTGTTTCCATTGTTCTTTATTACATTTTTTACTGTTACCTTATAAATAGATTGCACAACAAATGTGTCTTTTGAATTTGTAAGAAATAAAACTAAGTTATTTCAAATTTTAAAAATGCTTTTTGAGCCCTAGAAGTATGATTTTAGAGTGGGGAGAAGGAAGAGAAAGAGATAGCACAATGGCACCTCAGGTCACGGACTCAACTCTCTCCACAATCCTGGTCATAAGCTTCCTCAAGAGGTTTCATAGGGGCTGGAAAGATAGCTCAGCACTCTAAACTGCCTAGGAAAGCCTAGGCAGGTGCAGGGGACCGCAGTTGGATCCCTGGCACCACATGTCACGCTAGCCCCACCCTCAGGGTGGGTTGAGCTAGCCAAAAAAGAGTTCCATAATTTCCAGAGAAGGGGCTTTTAAGATGAAAATTGCTTTTAACAATGAATTGCTTGAGGTAAGAATGGTGGATGTCTCTAGCTAGAGGCTTTGAAGTGACTATTTTTAGGGTGTAACAGAAAATACCCCCAGTCCCCAATACGCTTCAGTTTCTTAGTTTTCCAGGTAACAGTTCCCGTTCCAGTTCTGGTTGCTTCTGTCTCTTAGAAACTGCTGGTTACTGTGATGCATAGCTGGTCACTAAGGTGCACATGGGATAAACCAATCCCCAACTGTCAAGCCTGTCTGCCTCTGCACTTCATTTTTTAAAATTATTATTTTCTTTTTTGGTACTGGGAATCGGACTCTGGGTCTCGTGCTTGCTAGGCAGGTGCTGAGCTGCTGAGCTATGTTCTCAGCCCTGCCTCTGCACTTCCTGCTTGTCTGTCTCATATAAGCCCTAGACCACCAGAGACCAGGGCCTGATATTTTTGCAATGATCTAATCAGTGCCCCCTGACGCCTCCAGATCCTGGGAGTTGTTTCAATGCCATTGCAAAGGGACCAACCTTGTTGTCAGACTTGTCAGTGTAGTTGGTTTTCAGCTGCCAGTGTACTAGTTTACGTCCGTCCAAGAATGTTTTACTACTCTCAAATTGACTAGCTTTAAACAGGCCTCTTCCCGGTTCTAGGTACCTACTTTTTTTTACTTGAGAAAACTTTTAAATTCTTTATTTGCCTCTTTGAGATATTTGCAGCTTTGATGTACACAATCTTGTTAAAAAAAGGCCTTGCTAATTTTGCAACCAGGAGTTTTTTTTCCAGGACCTTGGAGCCATCAGTGTGAAAGGTAATCTTCGAGGAAAACAGTGTTTCTCTATCTTCCAATTCTGCAGAAGTTAGTAGTCTAGTATTTGCGGTGGCCTGTTGTAACCTTCCTTCTGCTCCTTCTGCTATAAAGATAGAAAGGAGTTGTGCTTCTTGGCGAATCAGCAAGCACAGGTGACTTATGACTCTTGTCTCCTGTGCAGCTCTTGTTCAGCACAAATAGGCTTCTGTCCTCTTTCTAGCAATGTACACCAATAAAGTCTTTTGCATGTATGTAACTTTGTCTACTGTGTTTTTTGCTTTGGCTCTTGTACGTAAGGCCGGACTCACATTAATGACATTTTAAGCACTGATTTACAACACAAAATTCCAGTTTTTATGTTTCAGAAAGATAAATGTTTCCAAAGCAGCATCACAGTACCAGCAGATTGTGTGGTAAAGTAAAGGAGGCCAGGCCAAGAGATGACTGGCAAATTCAGACTTTATATTACATGTTCTTGCTTGGCTTGTGATACTGAATACCTTCATTTCTACTAAAGAGCCACAGCTGTTTATCTAATAGGAGAATATAATTTGTCTTAATCACAGTTGGATAATTAATGACAGTTTTGGAAAAATTCCTCTCATTGCAGTGGACTAATTTCTTCAACAGGGCTAAAGTTTGGTTACAAACACCATGACACTTTGACTTCCTATTTTTTGTCCTACAAATTAGCAGCTCAACTGTTTGCCATCTCTGATAAATCTGACCACAACATTGGATAACTTGATCTCACCTAACTCAAGGTTCTTGTTTTCTCTTGTGAACTTTGAACAGTCCTTCAGCTGAATCAAGCACTAGTAGGTGGGACCCGCTACCCTGACATCTTCCTCAGAAACAGCTGACCGGCAAGGATGGCTCCCGGATCACACCACCACTCCCCCACATCACACAGTGTTTCTCCTCTATGTCAAAGAAAACTACTTTCTACCCAACCTCTGAGATAATGATCTGTCTCACAGCTGAAGTGTTTCCCCCTTTGCAGTAGCTCCTCTTTTACCTTAACAGGTTTTCCATATAAAGACACTCCTTCGCCTAGGATGGATTTGGTATTTGCTTGACCTCGGAAGATGATTGCCATTTTCACTGATTGCCAAGTTCTCTCCCATCCACACATTCTACAGGTCCTGAATTTCTTTTCTGCCAACTGCCATCGATAGCAATCTGAAGATGGAAGCATCTCGAGGACAAGATGATTTTTGGTCACCATGCAAAACTTCACAGAGACTGACAAGCTAGAGACATATTTGCTTTGTATTTTTCAGAGAAGTAAGAAAAATTTGAAAAAATTAATTGGTTATGGTAATATGGATCATTCTGGAAAACTAAAGCCTACTACAAGTTCTTCTATGAAACTAGGGACAATTCAGATTTAACTAACTCAACTTTCTGAAGGAAAGGTTTTTTAAGTCTGACTTTTAAAATTGTGGCTACATGTTGTTACAGAAAGGCTAAAGACAATTTGAAAATTGAGGTTGGCTTAATAGCAAAACAATGTTACCTGCATTTAAAGCAAGTACAACAGTGTTTCGTTTCATGCCTGAAAATACCCCATGGAACTTCTAAAGTTTGACTTGCGGATTCAATAATACAGAATGAATGAGTGAAAACACTGTGGTGTCACAAGAAGGCCCTTAGATAGAAGTCGGGAGGCCTCAGCTCAAACATTAGGTCCTTTGCTTATTTATGGCGATCTGCACGAGGTCATTCAGGTTCTTCTGAGCCTCTACTTCTTTAGGATAATTCATTCCTATCTCAGTGCTAATCTTAAGGACTAAGAGATAGAAAGAGGTAATATATGATAATAAGCACTTATTAATATTTCAATATTACTTGTTCAGATATATGTCACATCTGTAATAGATTTAAAAATTTATTTATTTGGTATAGGGTCTCACTATGCAGCTCGGACTCGTAGAGATCCTCCTTGTTGTGATCCTCCTGTCTCAGGCTCCCCAGTGCTGGGATTACAGGCATGTGCCACCACACCTGGCTTTGGGGGCTGGCACAGTGCACCCGGGGTTCCAGGGCTGGCATGATATGCAGTAGTAGGGACCGAACTCGGGTCCTTGTGCTTGCCAGGCAGGCACTTAGACCACTGAGCTATCTCCCCAGCCTGTAATAGTTTTGAGCTGCTTAAAATCTAACAACTTACAACCAAAGTTGATAGTATCTTAGTTGTCTAACATAGGAGTAAACAAATGATAGTGGCTCAACAAATGCTTTGCAGTGTTTCACTTGATATGAATGACTATAAGCAGAAATAAATTCCACAGATAATTTAACAAACATTTATTGTGTGAACATTGTTGTGCTGGGTCCCTTGAGAATACAAAACGGATCAGACATGAAATGTGCCAGCTGGGCACTTACAGTCCACCAGAGGATATCAGAGATATGTCTAAGTACCAAGATAGAAGATTTGAAATGGCCTCAGAATGGTACAAAGCAGGCTGAAAGCGTTCACCGGAGAAGTCACTTTAGCTGGGGAAATCTTGCAAAGGACATTGTGAGTTGAACTTCGAAGCACAGAACCTAGACACAGAGGGGGTAGAAGGATGTCTAGGCCCAGGGCAAGAGAACTGGGCTGCAACCCCACTTCAGGACAGTGAAAAGAATTAGAAGGAAAGAGGCTTCCTTAAACCCATGATTCCTTGGTACTTACTACAACATGAAACCCCAAAGCCCACCTCTGTCACAATTTGGCATCCCTTGTGACAGTAACGCAGACACCTGCCCCGGCATTTGTATGTGGTTAATTTCTGGTTAGCTTTCACATTTTAATGTAATATTCAGTTACTAGAATGAAAAAGGAAGATCAAAGTGAAACATGTACTTTATGGGAATGAATATTTAAGAGATATTAGATATACTGAATTATAGGGTGTTAAAAATGTTCTTAATGTTTTCAAGCATACACTTGGTGTGGTTTCTTTTTTTACAAGATTGTATAACCTGGAATAAGTGACCCCCCCCCCATGTGGTCTGGATTCACAGCTGTAGAAGGGAGCTGAACAGTATGGATGTAAATATA
>NW_004524637.1:12338288-12414002 GCF_000260255.1 Octodon degus
AGCGATGCGCTTGAGAGCCTCCCTGCAGAGCGCAGTGCTGTGTGCTCCTAGCTCGGCAGCTTTTGCGCCATCTTCCCCATCTGTATTCCCTCTGCATTGTGTGGAATTGATCTCAGCTGCCTTCCCCTGACTTCTGGCTTCCTCCTGTGCTCCTCGGGCTTGGCAGCATCAAGATCCCAGCTCAGATACAGCCAGCAAGCAGATCTAGACAGCTGATGGGGCCAGGGCAGGTCAGATGTGTTTTGTCCAGACATTTAATGTCTGAACAAAAGGTTTGTGCAACAGATAAGAAACACTGGCCTGTACACCTGCTGTAGAAGGCGGGCATCTCAGATGTCTGCCAGCCTCCCGGTCATCTCCCTTTTCGTTCCTGGAGCGAGGCTATTTGTGCCCCACTCTGCCTCCAGGAGTCACAGTGAACCTCAAGGAGACAGGAGCCACAAGAGCACGGAGAACCTGTGACCAAGATGCAGTCTGGATGTCATGCCTATCTCTAGGAGTCTGCTCTGCTTTGCAGGGTAGAGGCTCCACCCCAAGTGACACGGCTTTTGCTGTCACAGCATGAGCACCCCAGATGAGAACTCTGCCCACCTGAGCCTCCATGTGTGCCCACCCCAGAGTCTGTTTCTGAGCGCTGGGGCTTTCTGCAGTGCCCTGCTTCAGTGCCAGGGCCCCTGGTGGCTGGCTCCTGGGAGCACAAGTCACTAGACAGCACCCCAAGTACTGGACAGCATGGCTATTTTTAGCATCTGTCCCCAATCTTACTTCACCCTATTTTCTCCCCCAGTTGCCCTACTTTTTTATATGTATTTATTTTTGCAGAACCAGGGATTGAACTCAGGCCCTTGCACTTGCCAGGCAAATGCTTATTCTACTGAGCTATCTCCCTGGCCCCAGCCCTATCTTCGTAGGACTTCTTCCAGGTCCTGCCTCTTTTCCGCCAGCCCGGTGATGAGTCTTGTTCTCACAGTGCTGCATTCTGAAACACAACGCTAACGGATCCCAAATCCATTCCCGCAGGTGCCTGATAAAGCCACTCCGAGCCTACAACTCCAGGACAGGACCACGGACAGCTCCATCCTGGGCCCGAGAAAAGTGGCGACAGGGTTGACTTCAAGCGCCAATCCTTTTTTTTTAAATTAATTTTATTGAGAAAGAAATAGCAATGAGGCAGTTTCAAAACAGGTTAGTAGAGCAGTTACAATAATTAATACACCACATATTGTTGTCTTCATAGTAGTTATTCATAGTACAAGATGTAGACATGATATCTTGTCTAAACACTATTAGTAAAAATCTTTCTTCTCATTGAACTAAGAGAAAGTAGCTGTATATCTATTTGAACTATTTTTATGTGTGTATATATAGATTTATCATATATTATTCCTACCATTGAAAGTCCATATTATAAATTCAATAAGCTATACAATTACATTGTAATTGGCATGAAGTTCATTTTATTGAAAAATCACTCTTTAGGTATGTTATACTCTTTGCATAATGGCATCATTTTTATTTTTAAAATCTGATTAAAAATATACTTTGAACATTTTGACACGAAGCACATTATAGGCAGCCAACAGGAGTTCGGCCGGAGCGCTGGGCGTATGAGGTGCAGCCAAGGGCGGCCCGGGCTAAAGCACCGTGATCCCTCCCCACAGCCGTGCGCCTGGTCCCTGAGGCCTCGGAGACCCACGCAGGTCCCAGGAGACCGCACAGCTCAGGGCAGGGGGAAGCTGGTCTCTGCAGAGAGCCTAGCAACTTCGAGGGTAGTTCTCCCCCTACTCTCCACGCTTTACCTGCCTCCTTGGAAATCTCCAGCCCTTGAAAGGAGCAAGGAGTTGACGGGCTTCTCCCCCTGCATTGCCTCCGCTGTGTGCCTGAGGTGGGGGACAGCGCCCCAGGGTGGCTGTTACAGGACGACACGAGGGGGCGTGCGCAGTGGGGTCACCTCAGGTCCCCCACTTTCAAACAGTGACATTTTCATTCTATCTAGTGTCATCACTCTCCTCCTTCAGCTAGAGAAGATATGCATAAGATTTATTTAAATCCTGAATAAGTTCTTTTTTTTTTTTTTTTTTTTTTTTAATGCCATGAAGCACTGTGGCATGAACAGTTTTTTCCCTTTTCTGGAACATGCAGCAAACTTAATTTCTTAACACATTTTCCCTGGATTATTTTCTGTATGACATCTTACTGTTTTCTGCTAGCTGTCTTTTTGTCCAATATAGAAGAAAAACCATAATACTTATGTAAGAGTACTGTGAAAGCAGACTTCTGACAAACCCCCTTTACAAGGTACATTGTTCCAGAGTGTTTAAGTAGAAAACACAGAAACACTATACAAACCTATTATTACATTTGAGAAATCATTACCTTCAAAGGAGTAATAACAGTATGCTATTAAAACTGTGAATACATTTTCCGTATCTGTTTTGAAAAAAACTTTATAAATATGTAAATTTCTGTTCAACAAATCCAAAATAAAATGCACTAAAAAACTGATATGTAGACAAAAGTTTATTTACACCATACAACATTTTAAATATTTTATACACAGCTGCAGCAGAGAAAGCTACTCAGAGCTTTCTAGAGAAACTGCAATAATAAAGATGTGAAATATATTATTCATATAAAAGTGAGATTATTACTTTATTGCATTTAAAGCAATGAAGAATGTAGCTCAACAAACATTCATTTAATGACAAAAACTTTGCTTTTATATTATAAAGTAAAAAGTGTAGTAATGGCCAAACAGACTGTTATAAACTTTAAAAACTGCATAAATATATACATTGTGCTTCATGGTGAAGTTTTTTGAAAACTAAACCATATGAAGCGGTTACAACATGAATCGTTGCTTGAGGTTTATCTATAAAGATTACCTTACAAATCCATTCCACGGGTACTTACAGCACAGGGTGGTCAGAACTGTACACCTGGTCATCTCTCCACTTGCCACACTGGGGAGGCCTTGACCAGACGAAAACACCACTGACGGTTGGCACGTGAAAGTCCTCTTTGGGCTGTCACACTGTCCAGATAGTAATGTCAGGCGCCCCAAGCCTCTAGTGTCAACGCATGATGCATGAAAATGTCGTGTCTTCACTTCAGTTCGTTTGATAGTCTTAAACTTCTGTTTGAAAGTCACCCTCTTGCACATCCAGAGGCAAATTCAGACACTTTTCCCACTCAGCCGGCCTCAGTTCTAAAGCATCCTTTGCCTCCGTGTCTAAGACATTGATTGTGGTGTAATGTTGGTATTCGCTGGGGGCTTTGAAAGTGTCCCATGGATTCTTGTTTGGTGCTGGGTTTTCCTGGAGGAAAGAGAGAAAGACAGTCACACATTTCATGATTAGGGCTGCTACTTGTTGAATTTTCTGGGAAGAGAGTATTTTTATAACGTTAACTCAGTTTATATGATTCAGAAGCTGTGATAGCTGCAGGAGAACATTCTTTCATTGATTGACTGATGAATAGCATCTTTGAGGAATGCAACAGTTTTGCAGGGGCAAGTAAGGGAACAGCTCCGCAGAAGGCAAAGCTGACGCTGCTATGTCTCAGGTATCAAATGAAATGTCAGTAGGCCTGTGTGTCCAGGTAGCGAGCAGGGCTAAGTCGCTGGTAAGATTAAATGTAGCAAGCTACGTGTTGTGGCAGAATCCTAGTGAGATAAACAAATGTGAAGATATTTTGTGAGACATATTATTTAATAATTTAAAAAATTATTCAACCTAGCAGTATTATTAAAAAAATGTATTTTTTAGATTTTCTTTTCATGCAGGGTCTCACTATGCAGCTCAGACTCGTAGGGATCCTCCTGCCTGCAGACTCCCTGCGGCTGGGATTGCAGGCACACCATCATGCCTGGGACTCAGTCACTGCCTCACATGCCTGAGGATGGGGCCAGCATGACATGTGGTGTCAGGGATCAAACCCCAGCCCCCGTATTTGCCTAAGCAGGCGCTTAGTCTGCTGAGCTATCTTGATGGCCTTTATAAGAAACTTTAAAACACTACCTTTGCTTGGGTTTTCTCAAGGGTTATCCTTTTAGGAACACTTGCATGCTGTGACATTCTCTTATTTTGTGATTCTTCTTTTTCTCTTCTTTTCTTTTCCTTAACATTCTCCAAAGTTTCTGTATCAGTGCATGGCACCGTTGGTCAACCAAATTCATTCTTCCCATTAATACCACAGTTTTGTGGAAACATAAGCACAAAGTGCCTCTCAGAATGCCCTATGTCCACTATCCCTGAGGACACTGATAATGCATGTCCCCTTGGTGTCAAAGATTCTAGATTTGTCTGGTTGTGACTTCATGAAGAGCTGGCATCCTATAAACGCTCAGAAACTACTCAAATAACCTCCTGTTGAGGCTCTCTTGCCTGATATTTTGTAAGATTAGCAATGAGCACGTACACAGCTTTTTTTGGTGTGGTACTGAGGACTGCCCCAGAGCCTTCACACTGAGCTACATCCCCTGTTCTTATTTAACTCAGAGGCAGAGTCTCACTGAGTTATTCAGTTGCCTGCATTGCAGTAAAATTTGTGAGCTTCCTGCCTCAGTCTCCCAGAGTGCCAGGATTATAGGCATGGGTCATGACAACAACTCTACTTTGTGCTTTGATTTCTGCCTGGCAGAAGAATTTGAATTAGTTAAAATAAGCTCAGTACTATTAAGGAACACAAAGTAAGTTATGTCTGAAAGCTCTTTATGAAAAAAGTTAAATTAAAATAGTAATGCAAAAATGATGGATACTAAACCATGTATTGGCTAAAAGCTGAGCTTGTTTAATTGCAAGAGGAAATGCCAAATAAAAGTTGTCACTTTATACAGCTCAGGTTTTAATTCAATACAGAGATTCACTTGAATTAATTATCTGTCACAGAGACAGTTGAACTTGGCTTCCCCCAAAGTTTTATACTTTTAACTTTATCCCATGCTTTAAGTATCTATCAGCTTGGGCTTCTAAATGTGTACATTTTCTATGTTATATCAATTATTACTATATTTTCTTTAAAATAAATTTTTCATATCCCAACAATTTGATCAAGTCTTAAAAGTTTTCCTCTTAGAAAACACTACCTTTTAACTTCTACTAGTCACTGAGTTCTATTAAAGAATCTTTAAAAGGGTCAAAATTCTAACATTACAATTGTATTCTCATATTTTACTATAGAAAGCCACGCTTAATGAGGACACCATAGCTGTTGAATGTGTCTTCTTTCTTCCCAAATCAATCCTTCCCCTGATTATAACAGATTATCAAGTAAAATAAGACAGGTACTTCAATTAGTGTCTGCAGTCCACTCAGTGTATTCAACATGATCTCAGGCCACAGATACAGACACCATTTATAGAACTATTTATCATGATTAGAATGTAATTCACTAAAATCTTCCATGCATTAGCTGTTTTCAGGTTTTCTACTCCTACTTAAGAGATCAAAGAAAAACAGGCAACAGTAAACAGATAATAAAATGCCAGCTTTCAGATATGCTGAGAGAATTAACATTGCTTTAGGCTAACATCCTAAGCCTCAGAAACTGGCCTTGTGCTCCCCATTTCCCACATTTCTTTTCTCCCTCCTTGTCTGATTCCCTTCAGTCAGCATTTGTGCATCAGCTGTTCTGTGCTGGGCACTGTATTAGGCACTAGAAGGGATAAAGCAGGAAACCAGTTATAGAAAAGCAGCGGAGTCTACTAGGAAAGTCAGGATGGAAAGACTGATCTATGCAGACTCAAATTCTAGTTCCTCCACTTCATGGGAATGTGCCCTTAAGCAACTTATGCAGTTTCTCTGAACCTCAACTTGAGGTTCTGCATATGGCACGATGCTTCATGCTTTGCATTGTGGGCCAAAGGAGCTGGCAAAATTAGGAGCTGTTTTATAGAATTACAAGAATCATTATAGAGTAAGGGGCAGTAGAATAATTTATGTTACATTCACTGCTTAGTAACCATACTTAGAATAGAAGGTATGTATTTTAAATGCAAATGTAGAAGCTGTAGAAGATACACTTGTATCTAAGATCCAGAAAACAATCATGATGGGAGTTCAATGATTCTCTCTGAGGGCAAGTGCATAATCCTTTCTTGGGAAGGTGACCTTTGGCCTGGTGGAGAAGGCCGGAATTAAGTATGACAATCCATGTGTGGTCTATCTAGTGGCTGAACAGGCGTCCAAAAATGTTGAAAATCCCCAAGTGCAGAGATGGCGAAGTAATGAGAATAGTGACTTATTTTAGTTGTCATGAAAAGGACACCAGGAGGAAAAAAAAAATGCACAAGGAGAAGGTGAACTGAAAGGCTGATTGTACAGGGTTTTGAATAGAATTTGGAATCATTGAAGGTTTGGGGCATATGAAGGGCCTGAATCATCAATCATCAGCTGAAAGCTTCATGGCTATAGATTCTACTGAGCCAAGTCATGGAGCAGATGTGGCCTGGTTAGACAAGAGCTGTTAAAGGAGTTTCCAGGTTCACTTTAACAGGAAGCACAATTAGCTCAACCCTGCAAGAATTCAAGTACACAGACTGTTAGTTCATCTGTTTGAGAAGTAGATGCTCTATTTAAAAATATGGAGCCCCTACTGGAGCAGGTGTGGTTCCCCTCTGTTCTAGATCTTAAAGATCAAACATCATAGGTAGATAAACTAAGTGGTCAATGCTAAGCTTTGTCTAAATATGTAGATCCCAATTACAAAGAATGTTACTGTCAGCATATGGCCTGTTGACTTTTGGAAAGGTTCTTTTGGTGAGAAAGAAACGAGTTCATAAGGAATTGCTGATTTCACTTGTAGAGCTGCAGAGGCCAAGAAAGGCTTCAGTGGATGCCTGAATCTAACATTAGAGAAAATTCAATGATTGCAGAAGATTCCTCTTGATTGCTATTTGAGCTTAAATACAGAGCACAGTGTGTGTTCAAAGCCTAGTAATTCAAAATTCACGACAAGACAACACACATGGAGCTCGCCAAGACGCTCCTTCAGTCTGAGCCACTCAGCTCTGCACAGGCTGCCTCTGCCTCTCCTGGTGATTCCTGGGTCCAGGAGTGGCCAGCTGTCCCTCCCTTGGGCCACTGTCCTTCACTGTTGTATTCTTTCTCTTTCCTTCTTCATCCTTTTCTGTTTTATTCCTTCTCTTTCTTCTGCATGCCTTTCCACGCTTCATTCTTTTCTTTTCTCCTACTAACCTACCAATGTTTATCAACCAACCAAAAGGAAGTGTGTGGCAAAGTTACTTGGGGGCAGAGTTCGTGGCAGTGGGTGGCTTGTGAGACACATGAAAGAGGGACGCTTCTTCTCTGCATATCATTTAGCAGTGCTTATTCTCTTCTAGTGTGATGCTCAGAAGCAGGATAATGGGCTAAATGGTATTTTGGTTTTCCTTTGATTATCCAAATTCTATTATTTGAGATAATTACCATCATCATCTATTATGAATTAGCAGACCCCTGCACCAAAAAGGAAAAATACTATGAGATATTTTAAATGTCTTTCTCCATCCAATTATGCAATTTTTCACTAACAATGTAGCGCTACAAATTATGTGACTGAATTAACGATAATGAACTCACATATTCATTATTAATCAAAACCGAAGAAGGAATTTTGATTTTTTTTTCCTGTTCTGAGATATTCAGGACAATAGTCAAGTAGCAAGGCCAACTCTATTCTTGCTACTTCTAACCTTCCAAGTGGTAAATATTAATAAATCTCTTCCAGAAAAGGCTGCCATGTGGGGTAATTAGTAGCCTACTTTGTTAGAAAACTGAAATACAGATATTTGTGCCATTAGTGATTTAATAGCCAGACTGCATAACAAGGGAACATTACAATCATATTACAGCAGCATCCAGCTGTATGTCTTGCATAGCCTTTTCGTTGTGTAAACAAACCCTGTTCCCTTTTTAAAAACAAATGTAGTTTCTTCTATTTATTTCAATGTTCACATTCAGTATTCTAAAATGAGCAGCTAATGTGTTTAGGCCTAATCTCAATGGTATAATTCTCATTTGCCTGCTAGCTAAAAATTGATGGCTTAATGTTGGGAGCAGCAGATGAGAAAGAAGCACTTATTATGCGTCCCTGTCTAGAATCTGCTCGGGCACTGTGTGGGAAAAGAAAGAATGCGCGAGTCCTGCTTGAGGGAGAAAAATAGAATGATAGACTCAAGGACTCCTTAAGGGACCAATTAGAGCTAAAGGGTGGAGCATTTTTATAGCTTGCATTTAACGAAGATTAAGACATCAGAGCTGTCCACAGAAGCTAGTTACTGATGACCTACCGTGACCAGCAACGTGTGGTACTGACAGCACAAAAGCAGAGCACGTCCCTAATCAGGGGCTGAGGGTGGTGGAAAGAGCTGTACAGCCAGAGGGATGAATCATGAGTGTTGGATCAAACATCATGCGCTTTACAGTGTGTGCATCCCTTCCCTTCCGTGGTTTTTTTTCCTTCCTTCCTTCCTTCCTTCCTTCCTTCCTTCCTTCCTTCCTTCCTTCCTTCCTTCCTTCCTTCCTTTCTCCTTTCCTTCCTTCCTCCCTTCCTTCTTTCCTTTGCCACCCCTCTCTCCCTCCCACCTTCCCTTTCTCTCTCCCCTCCCTTCCACTTATTTCCTCCCTCCCCTCTCCTGCCCTCCTTCCTTTCCTTGCTTTTTGGAAAAGGGCGCACACCCAAGAGCAGCAGAGTGGGACAAGGCTGCCATATATGGAGTGCAGCCTGGGTGGCACGCCATGGCGGTGTCCCATCTGTCCCTTATAACTGAACCTCAGCTTCTTTGCCTGTTGTTTGCTTTTCAAATTGCTGTGAGGGCTGAAAGAGATGTGGACAGTAGTGTAAATGAATGAAAAAGAATGGTTACAATAGAATCAACAAGCAAAATCCCTGATGTTGATGTGTGTACCAAAGCTTATCAGAAAACATGCGATTCCCCTGGCGGTAAAAACCCACCACCTTGATTTTAGGAGACAAATTCATATTTATAAGATAACTGTATTTTATGGCCTTACAATGGCAGGCATTCAAATGAAAATGGAAAAAATTTCAGCCAACTACTCAGATATTTTAATTAACTGAACTTTAACCCAGATGATAAAATAGCCAGATGAAGCTAACACATTTTGGTAACTAATTTTAATAAAAAAATATAAATCAGAGGGCTTGACATATGAATAAATTCGGGAGATCCTGCCACTCCCAATTTGTCTCTTAGCAACCTTCCTAAAGTACATTTTGGGGGCTTATTACTGTTTCCGCCTATACTAGGCTTGCATCTAAGAGGATCAGGAGCTCCAGACTTCACGCAGGTCTTGTAGGTGCCAGGAACTGATGGAGTAGCGCGAACTCACCATACTGCTTGTATTTGGTATGTCCCGAAATCTGTCCAGAGTCTGAAATTTCTGATTTAGCTCCTGAAACAGCTCCATATGCCTCTTCCTTGTATGCATGACCTTCTGCAAAAGAGGACAGGATGGTTCTCATGCTTAACTTAATTTGTATATTTTTAAGAAGAGGTCTAGTAGTTCTTGATAATCAAGAAAATCAAGTTTGGCTGGAACCAGGAGTCCCAGAAGGTAACACAACATGCACCAAATCCTTAATTCCTATTCCGCACTTTTTGAAAGGGAAAAATAGGGGTTTTTTTCTTCCATCAAGATAACAAAAAAAATTAGGGTTTTTTTTTTTCTTGTGGGTACATTAAAAATATAGTGACCATTCTTGAGTAAGATTTTCATCTCTCAAAATTTTACAAAAATTATTATCACATTTTAAATATGTTTTAAAATTTTAGACTTGTAAAGTACCTGATTCCCTGATGTGCATCATGGGAAATATTACTTTTTTATGTTTATTGCTATAAACACTAAAATCCAAACTGGCTGTACTATCGGGGACATGAAATCCCAGCCCCTACCATTAAGGCTGACTCAACAACTAAAGCTTTTGAAATCTGTGTCTGATTAAAAACTTGCTTTTTTCAAATGAATACTGATTGAGCTTCAGAGAAGTAAAATTGGACCCACAGGTTTCACATATTTGTTTATGGGGTGGTACCAAATCTTAACAACGTAGAGGTGCAGCACAAGTTGTGTGGTTATGTGCTCCTAAAATTAGCCACAACAGGTACACGCTCTTCACCCTGATTACTTCTTTTTCCTCCAATTTTCTTATAACTTAGAAAATGAATCAGAAATAAAAGTCATCCTGGGTAAATACCATGGGCTGAACATTTAAAAGAACATGAATGATGGGGCCAAGGAGATGGCTCAGTGGAATAAGCGCTTCCCTGGCAAGCGCAAGGACCTGAGCTCAATCCCCGGTTCCAAAAAAAAAAAAAAAAAAAGAACATGAACGAAGAAGGAGTTCTATTCTATGTTTCTTGTATTTACAAGTGCTGTTTTAAAGGAGAAAATGTCTTGGTCACTATTGACTTTTTAAAGTTGTACATCAGTACTCTGATGATTGTCCAAGACCTTATACCTTCTTGTTTGCAGAAGACCTTCCAGCATGTTACAGCATGGGTTTCAGAACTCACCACTGCTCAAGGGGCTTGCGGAGGTAGATGATAGCTACGCCTGTGCTATGATTTGCACATTTGGTCGGCTGTTTAAAGTAACAAATATTTTTGAAAGTAAGGATTTGCTTTGACAAAGAATATCTCTTTGGAGGAAAATCATAATGTTTGATTTTATTATAAAAAGACACTTTTAGTGAATACTTTATTTTCTTAAGGGAAACAAGAGCAAAAAAGGGGCTGGTGAGATAGCTCAGCAGTCTAAAGAGCCTGCTTAGGCAAGCACCAGGACCACAGTCTGATCCTCACAGGCAGCACCAGCCCCACCCACAGGGCAGGCTGGGCTGGCTACAAAAAGAAAAAAAAACCAGCAAAACAGACAGACAAATTGAATCTTTGACACATTACAAAAGCCTATCCTCTCCTATGAACTCTTTAATTTCCTATATTTAATGATTTAGACAATTCGCTGCCAGGCTAATTTCTTCTCTTTTCACCAGCCCACATTAGGCAGCGAATTCTGCCTTTTTAGGTCTTGCAATAGCCAATCTCTCCCTTCGCACCCTTCGTCTCTAAGAGTTGGCTGTTGAATAGTCAGGTGGCTGAGGATGAGAATGTGGCTCTGTTGCTCGGGATGGAGATATGAAACACAGCAAGCAATTTCAGAGTGATTAACTTCCCCTCAGTCTTGAGTAAAGTACACGAAACAGATTTGCAGAGAAACATCAGGCAAGCACACTTTGACCAGTGATGGCTGATGGAGTTTTATGAGAGGGAGGATTTGCATAAGCAATTCAATGGAGAGAGTTGGTGACTTCGTAGTTGGCAAATGTAATTCAGCACATTCTGTACCTGGGGGAGGCTGAACTTTATGCTGTATCAGGCCCAGAGATACTTAGTAAAACATAGCTTTCTGTCACAAGGCATTCTTACAAAGGATCTATTGTTAGCTACTGGCTCTGCCACAAACAAAACACCAAACAAACAAATAAACAAACTGTATTTTCATAGTAATGGATCTTAACACAAGAGTTGAGTTTGTTCTGTGGAATACTAGGAATGACGTTACACTGCTGACATTTCTCTAGGGATCTTTCATTGTGTCATTTAATAAATATTTATCAATACTCAATATCCTGCTACATATCAAAGATAACAATAATGAAAAATGCGGTTGAATTACTACTGGCCTCTAGTAGCTTAAAATCTATCAGGACATAGGCATTAGTTGCCTAATAATTCAAATAAAATGTTTATTGCTGTGATACAGAAAATCTGATTTGGCTATGGGAATGAAAAACTGCTACAGTAAATGCAAATAAAGCAATCCATAGATCTTTTCTATATGAATAAGAATTTGAGGTGAAAATTCTTAAGTTAATTATTCCATGATCTTTTTTTTTTTTTTGGTCTATTCTCTCTTCCATTTTCTAGAATTCAGAGAATTTCTATTTCAATTTTCAACACGATGCCTAAATTCCCTCTCCTCATTAAGATTTTCTAAGCTATCTGTATCAAAGGCAAAAATGCTTAGCTTAGTGGGCACCTGATGTTTGTTTTCTATGCAACCTTCATTTGACCTTCATCTTGTGAGAGAGTCCTCACTGTGTTTGGGGGGGGGGGGGCTTTTACTTCCTATGTTTCTGGCAATGCCAACCAAAGTTTCCACAGTTCCTGACCAAGAGCTGAATTATTCCATATGCTTCCAAGAAACTTCTTTTGTTTGTTAGCAAACTCGTTTCATAAATATTTTTCAGTCCATAACCTCTATTACATAACATAGGTTTAATATACAAAGCAAGGGTCAACTGTGTCCCACTGGAAAAGAAGGTACATTAACTGATTAGAGGTTTTATGATCATATTCTGATCCAATAAAGCAATACTGATTCTAAGTGGATGGATTTCATTTTGAGGAGTTGGATCACTAGGATTTATTAAAATATACACACGAAAAATACAAGGTTAGAAATTGTTCCTCATATTGTATAACCAAAAAGCTTTTTGAAATATCTCACTCACATAAGCTTACGCAAGCTGTTCCAAATGAAAAAGCTCGAACATCCCAATGTGACTTGGGAAACAGGGGAACATTTGGATGCTAATATGTGAGTCCTTTCCTACTTAAAAAAAAATAATCACAAATATATTCTCCTGCCAGATAATCATTCTAATTTAAAATTGTCAATTTGGTACTGCCAGAAATCACCACAGTGATGAAAGCCTGGAATTATGGCAGGACGAGCACATCAGAGTGGCTATTGACAGCTTGCGTCTCTGACGTGGGCTCGGTGTGCTTTTCCTCTGTCCATAGACGTCCTGCAGCCTTTGGAATGAGGCAGGTTTCATGGACCAGAACGCCACCTTCCCAGTGAACGCTGGGGGCTTTCCAGCCCACCAGCACTCTGAGATAAAACCTTGCTGCCACTTCAGTTTTCACAAGTATGAAAGGTTTCTTCCCTGCCTCCATTTATTTTTATGAGTATTTCTTGGTGGTACTCTTATCTTTGGTGGTCTTAACTACTTAGACATTTTCACTGCTGTAATATGTATTAATCCACGTCAATGACTATTTTTGGATCTTAATCTTGACATATATGCTTACGGTGTGTGTGTGTGTGTGTGTGTGTGTGTGTGTGTGTGTGTGTGTTTTGAGCATCTGGTTTCCTGAAGACCATGATTTCTGTGGAAAACCCAACTCAGAACTGAGTTTTTTTTAAATCTTGAAATGATAATAAAAAGGTCACACATGTGTCTTTTTGTTTTCATAAAGGAAGACATATTCTGGCAGTCAGTATCTATAGAATTAAAGTTCCTTTCATTATCATGCCCATCAAATACTGCAGGTATCCTTTGCAATAAAGGAAAGTGCATGATAATCTTTCTTTCCATTCAAATTAACATCACTTAGCAGTTTGTTTGCAATTATGTATGAAATCTTACCCCCAAATGACTACCAAGCTAAATGCATGAGAATATTCTCACCTTAGCAGCTTATTTCAGAGGACTCTTTTCTATCAATTTACATTTTGTAATTTAAGAGAGGCAGTCTTTCAACCCTTTAGTTGTAGTAGCGAAAAAGTGTTATGCTATGAAGCACTTTCACATATTTCACATCTTAGGGAAAAACCTGAATGTCCTTAGTATACACTGTCCCTTGAGAACGCTCATAGGCTCTTCAAATACTTGAAGCATTGCAATTCAGCTACACCTGGACATTTTATATTGAGATCTCAGTCTCACCATTTTTTTAAACTTATATATTTGGTACAGGGCTTCGCTACACATCTCAGACTCATAGTGATCCTCCTGTCTCAGCCGCCCCAGTGTCAGGATCACAGTGTGTGCCACCACGCCGTTTCAGTGGCTGGCTCAGTGTGGCCTGGCATGCCATGAGGTACTGGGGATTCAACCCAGGTTCTTGGGCATGTCAGGCAGGTGCTTAGATCACTGAGCTACCTCCCTGGCTAGTCCCACCACTTCTGAGTAGTGTAGTCCTAAGCATAAAATCCAATTTTCTTTGGGTTCAATTTTAGCAATCAGACTTAATTTACAAGGTTATTTTGAAGATTTTAAAAGGGATATAAGACATTTATCACAGGATCACTTTGATAAGAGGCTCTTAAGAGATGATGGTTATTATCTTTGTTAATACTTACAGGGCCAGGGAGATAGCGCAGTAGAATAAGCACTTGCCTGGCAAGTGCATGTGCCTGAGTTCAATCCCTGGTTCCACCAAAAAAAAAAAAAAAAAAAAAAGTCCTTACAACAACCCTGTGAGGTGAGAGCCACCATCTTCATTTTATTGATTTAGGAACTGCAGCTCAGAGAGGACAAGTTTCTTCAGTTCATACAAGAGAGCTAAATTCTTTCTGAATTCCAAATCAGCTCTCTAAGCTATGTCCAATAGATTCAGAAACCATCCTCCCTGGACTATTCAGGTTTGTAATTATGCCCTGTTCAGATAGAAAATGAGAAAAAACAGTCTTAGATATGTTAGGTACCCTCTGTAATGAGCCAATGAACTCTATGGATACTGAGTACCCTGAAACTATCTTCTAATACTCCAATTACCTCAGCAAGGCCTCATCACATTGTGTGGACATCTACCTTTCAGGCAACGATTTGACTAATCTTTGTACTCTTGATACTTGATATGGTATCTGATATTCAATGAGTGCTTAATAAATGTGTGCTGAATAAATTAAGTGAATAAGGTAATAGAGGTATCCAGGCAGGTGAAGCACCTGCAACATGGAGGGCTATTGCATATCATTCTTCTCTTCTTCTATAAAGGAAGGCTTTCCCTCGCAAGGAGAGCTGTTTAAGGGCCTCAGACAGGACTCCTGCCTCCTCATGCTGACTGAATTGTGTGCCCTCCTCTTATAAGTTTTCTCCTTTAAATTCAGGAGTCTTAATCATGAACTTTGGAATATAGGACTTAAAAGTTATGTGCTTAAAGGACTTTAGAAACCTGTGTGTCTGGAACATCTTTCCCATCCTCAGAATTTTATAGACCCACATGCCATGGTCATACCACTGAGATAAACTTGTGATGGTTTTTCTTCATTACAGTATTCCATGTGAGTCCTCTCTCCAGGGTAGGCTCTTGAGTACTGGTTTTTAACTGAATGTCAAAACTTCTCTTAAGGAATAAAGGCACACTGAAGAATGAAGACTAGTTCTTAAAGTTGTATTGTAAGAGGGGAATGACTTAGGTATCTTTCTTTGGCCAGACTTCCAAAGTGTGCATAAGACCAACTTGAATGATCCCTGACACTATGGTGTCTATGTTCTCCGTGGGTTTCTGTTTGAATATGTATTTATGTGGGCCTCAATCTATACAAAGGATTTGAAAAAAATCCATATAAGTAGCATATTTTTTATGTTGCCATTGTCAATCTACAGCTAACTGCGATATAATGTATGATTTTGCAATTGTTTCAGTTGAGTGCATAAATAATGAGTAATATAAAAATGGCCTATGATGCAGTTGCTTCAACTTTTTGTCCTCCAAAGTGCCTTCTGAAAGTGTCCTGGTGACCTATGGGGTGCACCAATTGCTAGGCTTTAAGGACAAAGGAGGGAAGTGCCTCTTATGAATAATACTTTTTTCTGGGAAATCTTATGCTTTACACTTAGGCATGAATAACAATTTTATCTTGTGTGCCATAGTTCAGCTATACTTGAAGAATTAATATTACATAATTTATCTTACTTGACTAGGTTCCCCTAATTCTTCCAACAGAAACTGAGGCCCCTATGGAGATGGACCACGATTAGTTTGTAGTCTCTTTCTTTCACTCTCTACCCCCATCACTGCCCCCTTGTTGAGCAAGCATGAATTTAGTCTACTCAGTGCTTGAGGCTTGTCAGGAACTTCACAAAAATATCCTGCTTCAAATGCCTCTAGATCCCAATGAAAGAAGGTGACAAAGCTCTCTAGCTTTGGAAGAGAAAAGTTTACAAAAATTAAGTATCTCTTGACACTTCCACTTTTAGTGCGAATTAGACACTGTTATCTATCACAGTTTCTAAATAGGCACCTATAGTTGCATTTATAGGAATTCCTTGAGCTTTGTTTCAACCCAATTTAAGTAACCTGATGAATAATTCTTATTTAACATTGTATAGACTTCTTAATAGCAACATGTTAAAGAGAACTCATATTAGTTAGATGAGCTGTCCGTTGCTTCTCTGGTGTTCTTACTGGTGTTCCAGGAACTCCATCTAGAAATACAGAGTCATCCTTTTTCCTGCTCTTCCATTCTGTGTTCAGTTAAGGACTAAATTCTACCTCTACAGGGTCACATTACCACTCCTCTACTCTACCACCCTCATGAGATGGTCCTTCATGATTTTCTTGCTGTATCACTCACTGTCAATTTGTATTTTAGCTTTCTCTTTTCCCTACCATAATCTAGCCTCCCCATTACTGACATGATATAAATACTTTTTGATATATAGATATTGACCTTATTTTTAAATCTTAGGTTATAACAGCTTTTCAGAGTGAGCTTGCCCTCCTGGGGTGCAAGGCAGGGGCTCCAAGCTAACCTCTCTGTCCGTCCTCTTTCTGCTGAGCCTTGCGTAAGTGAATCTTGCTTTGCACGTTGCTTTCTGAGCATGCCAACTCCCAGGCCATTCCTCCTAAAATTTCCACCTGCAAATTATAATCTCTTTGAGTTCTATTTGACATGGCCATCTTTGCAAGTCAAGTGTGGCTATGTTTGAAATGCCACATCAACAACTCTTCATTTTCTAGACTGTTCTACACTTTAACTTGTGTATCATGGCTATGGTTAACAACTCTTTGTTCAAGCAAACGGGGTTGAAAAATAATTTAGCTTCTAAAAAAATATTATTCATTCAACCAAAATCTTTGGAATATTCACTGTAAATCAGAAGCTCTGCTTGAAGCTGGAAAGGTACTTCAATAGTGCTTTTGGTGACAGAGCACAGAAAGCTCATGATGACATTTTGCTGTCCCATTTCCAGAAAGTAAGAATTAGTATTTCACCATTTTAGGAGTATTTATTGTAGGAGTGCAGAGTTGTTCTGAAGGTTGGCTACACAAAAGGGCTTTTCTCCAGGCAGCACACTAATTAGCCACAAAAGTTTTATGAATATATGAGCTGACAGAATATTTTTATTGCATGTAACCTCTGGGGAGTGTATTAGGTTTAAGGCCGGAAGGGAAGACACTTATAGGAGTTCACAAAGCAGTCTATCACTGGCGAGGTGTCTGAGTCAGTCATCTTCTGGTGAAGTTGGCTGGAAGTGGAAGAATGTCAGGAACCTCAACATAAATTCAGTTAACTCAGCTTGAATTTAAGTGGGTGAGAACCTAGACACTTCTTCAAGGACCATGCACACAATGTAAATTGCATCTGTGTTTAAATCTGGTAAGATTTTTTCTCAACAGCCTTTATGGGATATCTGCCACATTCCTGTAATAGCGTATGGGGCTAGTGGTCAGTAGCACTAGCTGATAAACAAATAGTCATGTCTGAAAGAACACATTCTGATGCCCAGGGTGGTGTGCAGTAACCACAGTAATAACAGAACAATTGTTTGGGTTCTTGAGTTGCAACATTTTAACAGTTCTCCATTGTTAGCAAATAGTTGTTCATATTGTGGTTTAATGTACAGATGTGTAGAATATGATGCAAGAACTGAGGAATCTGATTGCAGTTGCCACAGGAAACTGATCCCTCTCCCACCATAAAAAAAGGATAGTTTTTTTTTTTTTTTAAATGTATTTAGTACAGGGTATACAGGGTCTCACTATATAGATCCGACTCATAGTGACCCTCCTATTTTTAGCCTCCCAAATGTTGGGATTTACAGGGGCGCGTTGCCACAGCATGTGGTGCTAGGGATCGAACCCCAGTTCCTGAGCCTGCCTACGTAGGCACTTTAGTCTTCTGAGCTATCTGGCTGGCCCTAAGGATATAGTTTTTCTAACGGTCCCATGGACATAATATGAAGATTTCTTTTGAGCAACTGGGATTACATAACTGGATGGTTACACTACACCTTGATTTTAGATATAGAATCTTAGTGCATTTTGTCACTAATCCCTAGAAGGTTGATTTATACTTCTTTTCCTTTGTACTAACATAATGATTTGTTGTTTTTGACACATGCACACACACACACACACACACACACACACACACACAATGGAAGGTCCTCTTGTTTTGGCTACCTAAAGCATTAATAGGAACCAAAAAAAGCCCTAAAGTATCTGTTCGTTAAAAGGCACTGAAGTTTCTAAAAGTGTGATTACTGAGTAATTTTATTGGAATTGATGATACTAAGACTTTTATACTAAAACATAGGACACATGAGGTATATATTGTATACCAGCTTAGCACAAATGGAGCTGTATCGTAAACTACTTCAACAGTGAGATGAGATTTACCTTTTAGTTAGAATTATTACCAAGTATCTTTTTCCTTGGATTCTTTTCAGGGTGAAGCCATTGTTTACCATTGTGGTAAATAAAAACAAGTAAGTCTCACATGTGATACATACTGCACATCATAGAGCTACAACAGTCAGCTATACAAAGGAGATGAGTGAACTAGAAAGTTCCATGTTCCAGGAGGGTTCTGTAATTTTGAAAATATCAGTTAAGAGCATTGAGTTCTATGTATGCACCACAAGGGTACAAATGTGCTGGAGAAATTTATACTATATTATAGCCAATTATGTCAGCAGGATATGAATCATATTCAATTATCAAGAAGCATAAGTGCATTTTATGTGATGCCTAAACATCATTAAATTTGTGCTTAAATAAGCTGCTTAAATGGTATGATTTCAGTAGCTCCTAACATCAATATTACAGCACCAATATAGATTCAGTGTAAACTGGAAAATGGAACTCTTCATCTTGTTTATATCTGCAAGAAGACATTAACTAAACACAGGAGTACACTGAACATATACTTCCTACTGGAAGAATGAATCGGAATGTACCACAGAGAAACCAAGCCACAGAACCAGAGCACAGAGCAAAGCCTCCCTAATGCGCCTGTGCATCCTCACAGGATTTTTCCAGGTAGTCACTGATGAAAAGGCAAGACAACCCTCTTCAGTATAAAAACAAAGAAACTAGCGTAGTCTTGACCAAGTTCAACTGCTACGGCTGCCCACTCAGCTTAGAATTCACAAAACAGACTGCTTAGCTATCCAGAGGATCTCTGGTTAGCATTCAATGCAAGTAATTAGAACTTTAATGATTTTATCTACAACTATCTAAACTGCATGGATTCAAATTTAAAATTTTGATTTGTTTAACTGAACTCAGTCATAAGTCCACATAACTGCATAAAGTAATACATTAAATAATTATCAATTTTGGATCATAAACATCATAAAATAATTCATGGACACTTACCTCAAAGTCAAGGTCTGAGTAGCGTGATTTTCTTCTCTGTTAGTTTTTTAAAAAGAAGGAGAAGAAAATCAATAAAGTTGTGTTTGGTGATTCAAACAAAATAAAACCATTATTTTCTTTAAAGATAATCCTACTTATTTGTGTTGTAAATCTTTCTTTCCTATAAAAAAACATTTTCTGATTGTTGATTTCAGAATACTCCAACAACATTATGCCACTTTGACCTTAAAACTTCCTTTAAAATTGAAGCATGTTCATAACAGAGAATATTTTTCAACTTGACATTTTAATCCTAGTTTTTTCACTAAGAAGACAAGTTTCCTGCAGAAAGTCACACAAACATTTTGTTCTTACTTTACAGAGACAGAAGACTAATAATTTTATCAGAATGATAATCCAGGTATCCCAACACCTCTCACCAAGCAATAGTACCAGTGAAATCTCACCAGACATTGTTCCCACTGAATCTACCTAACTTCGGTTGGTCTAAGCCTAAGCCTTGTGTTTATCTAACTGACACATTTCTCCTCCACAATATAAAATTCCTTCAAATTGCTAGCCCTAAGAATTAAAGTATTTAGTCTAATTGAGGAATGCAAATATGAAATACTCCACATTATAGCAAAATGCTTCCCAGAGATCTTCTGTGACTCCAAATCTGTTGAAGACTTTCCAAATCTAGTTATGGATAAACACACATTAATGAAATAAAGTAATTAGGCAGGAGGCCTGTTAGACTCAGGAAACATGATTAAAATGAAATTAATGCCATCTCATGTGATGATCTGATTTTATTCTATTAGTGTGAGGAAGGGCTTCTCAACATCTGCTTGAGGAACCCAGTGGTTCTTGGAGTGGAGGAGATGTGGAGGGAGATGTCTGTTGAACTGTAAAAAGTTCCCCAAACTCGGGGAGAACAAAGTAAAGTTCTAACATGGTTTTTTGTTTAATTTGGATTTAAGTTTTTCCTTAGAGTCGGGAGGAAACACAGGAAGAATGAATAAATATTTAAAATGAATATATTTAGGAAGTTGGAGAATATGGAAGCCTTCTGGCCAAAGTTCTACTTTATCTTTCTCCCTGCTTGCATCTCAGCCCCTACTATCTGAAGTTCCCTGACTTGATGGTGAACCCTACCCAAACAGGTAGGAGATTCTACTCCACTGCCACTGAGGAACGTGAGACAGAAAATGCACTGTATTGAAAACTATGACTACCTTCCTGTAGGCCAAGTTAAGATAGTCACTGTAAAACCGGAACTACTCCTCAAAGGGTGTTGTAATAAACAGAAGGCGATATGCCAAAAGAAAGCTTTGGTTTCTTTTAAACCAAAGGGAATTCTGAAATATTTGTTTATTTTGGGTCAAGCTGCTGCAGGTTAGAATCCAGCCTGTGAGAGCAATGGAGGAGAGAGAGATTGATGCATCCGATGGATGCTCTGCACGTTAATCTCTTTGCTCCTTTCCTCCAACGCTGCCCTGCTGACTCGACTTTTAGAGTTCAAAACATGAAATTTGAGTAACTTTATTGATGTCTACATAATACTGAGACATTGTCACAATCCTTTTTTTTTTTTTTTGTATTTAGGACAGGCCTACAGGACCTCACTACGTAGATGGGACGCGTAGTGATTCTCCTGTTTTCAGCCTCCCAAGCACTGGGATTACAGGTGGGCGATGCCACACGCAGTCTCAATTGCCATCTCAGCGTGCCCTGTGGGCACAGCCAGCAGGGCACGCTGGGGATAAAACCCTGGCCACTGCGCTCTGCCTAAGCAGGTCCTTTAGTCCACTGAGCTATCAGGCCGGCCCTCTCAATCTTTTTTTTTTTTTTTTTTTGGTGGAACCGGGGATTGAACTCAGACCCTTGCGCTTGCCAGGGAAGCGTCAATCTTTTATAAAGTAGTTTCATATTTGAAAATGCTAGAAACTCTGTGGGATGTTGGGAGAAAATACTTATTATCCACACTTTATGAATGAGTCAAACAGAGGACTAGTAGAGTTAAAGTAACTTGCCCCCTTCACGTAGATTGTAAGCAAGAGAGCTAGGACTTAAATTCAGATCACTTGACTCTAAATCCAGCACTATCTCCACTGTCTCTGTCAGTCCCATGGCTCAGGGTTGTATTTTTCAGCCAAGAGGTCTATGATCTTCTGATGGTTGTTCCTGAAAGTTACCAAGGGTAACACTGGATGACCTGGGCAGTAGAGGTACTGAGATGCTTCTAAAGCAGAAAGTAAGGTCAAGTAGTTTAACTTTCACATGCCATTTTTTTTTCTATTTTTTTCTATTTTTAGGGAAGGGTCTACAGGGTATTCAGGGTCTCACTACTAAATCGGATCATAGTGATCTATCAGCCTGCTTACAGCCTCCCAAGAGCTGGGATTACAGGCGTGCGCAACTACGCCCAGTCTCAAGTGTCATCTCAGCGCCCCCTAGGGGCGGGGCCCGGCATGGCAGGTCCAGGGAATTGAAACCCAGACTCCTGTGCCTGCTCCCAGGCGCTTTAATCTGCTGAGCTATTTGGCCGGCCCACCAATTATATTTTGAAGAAGATATCTATTTTGCTGAGAATCTGTGTAAACTAGTTGCAAAATCATTATTGGAGATGGCTTACGCACAATGCAACAGTGAAAAACAGTAGCAGATTTTTCTACCTCCAGACGTGACTCTCTCAAGGCAAAAATCTAGCTGACTTTAAAGAAGTATCCACCATCGGGAAATCTGTTGTGCAAAGGAGGAATCAGAAGAGACTCCTTGGTTCACTTCCGTCTGTTTTGTCTTCTACCATGGACGTAGTGGTAGAAAGTCTTTCATAAACTGTAGGTTGTAGGAAGTCATGGCTGACTCTTGCGTTGATTCAAATGTCCTCTGGGCTTTGTGGAAGCCTGCTGTAATGTTGTGAATGAGGTTGCCCATAATAGTTACATGCTGGAGAAATGAGGACCAGCTAAGAAAAGTGATCAAGCCCTAACAATTTTCCTACTCAGGGGGTGAGTAAGGAAGACACCACACACAAATTTCAAATAAATCGGTGGAACTTAAAATATTTTATGATGGCGTGAGTTCTTCTTCCTACAAATCCCCAATTTCTCGGTAACTTGAAACAAATAACTTTTTGTCAGTGTAGATGGTGCTTCCGCATGCTATTTCTTCTTCCTAATTTCTCGTGTAATACTAACCTCAATTTGCATTCTGTTCTTAACATTAAACTACAATTTTTCTCTTCAAATTTTCTAATGCACACCATTTGGTTCCATACCAAGGTCACGGTTTATCCTCATCTTACCGGACTCTTAGATATTTCTGTAAGTTAATCAGTTCTTCATTAAAACACTCCTCATTTCTCAGTCTTTTCCCCCCCAGTTATCCTGCCTCTTGTTTACTGCAGCTCATTTTCAAGTCTCTTCTGTTGGTTCTTTTTCAAATCCTGCTTTCTAAATGTTGCTGAATATCTTCTTGCCTGTGTGCTATCCTGGATAACATAATCCACCCCTATGATTTTAAATGTCATCTTTTAAGACCCCTGTTACGGTCTGTGTCTAGGTGTCCCCCCTAAAGCCCCATGCAGTCTTGGGGCCGCTTCTGCAGTTTCTGATTTTTGTTGGTGTGGATGCTGTACCTGCCCTGGGGCAGGTAATTTGCATTTCAATGTAAGGAGGGAAGAGAAGTTAGCTGCTACCCCTCCCTTGCGCTCTTGCTCTCCCCTCCCCCCTATGTAAGGTTGTTCTCTGCTGTGTGCCCCTCTGCCTTGGAGCCAGCTGAATATGGACTGAAACCTCCAGTACCTGAGGGTTAAATAAACCCTTCCTTCCTTCATTTTGAGTGTTGGGTATTTGTCCCAGCAACGAGAGAAAAGTAACTAAGGCAACCTCCAAATTGTTTGGTTTCTCATTCCGTCCCATCAAGGAATATGTTGGCTCTCTAGTTAGCCAAGCAAAAGGCTTAGTCATCTTCCATCCCTGCCAGTCCCTTGCCTTCCATATTGAATCTACAAGCACGTGCTATGTGTCCAGCCTCTGACATCTATCTCCACCTTCCCCCTCATCCCCACCTACACCTTTCTGACTGTAACGGGCACTCACACCTCTTGTCAGGAAGCATGTAACAGCTTTATGGCTTTCAGGTCCGTCATCCCCACAACACCTCATTCCTAAACTTTCTCTTCTTAGTGGTCACTAGGGTCCTGGCTGACTGGTGCATAGCTGGACAGACAGATGGACAAGTGAGCAGGGTCACCTCTTGCCTAGCAGCCCTCACTTACTTCTGTTGTTCTGTAAGGTCCTGCCACATCTTCTTGCTATTCTTTCTTCATCTTAAGAGGCCATTTAAGAGGCTTCTTAAGAGGCCAGGTTTCCAGCTAAAATTTCTAAATGTTAGTATAAACAGAGTGACTTTTGAGTCCATAGAAGCATTTAATAAATATAGAGTTGGAATTACACTCAACTCTTTTGTTTAATTGGTATGTGAAATGATAAGATTATAACAGTAACAGTAATTGTCTAAGTTGGACTCTATGATGTTTTTAAGTAACATTTACATTTTCCTATTGTTTCTTCTTTCTGTTTATTATTTCAATAAATTATACGTGTAATTAAAAAAAAAGAGGCCAGAAAGCTATACAGGCTTTCTGATTATATGAGAGTATGTGGAGTTCTCCCCTACCTCTGGCCCAACTCTTGCAACTTCTCTGGCCTGAAACTTTCTTTACCCTCCGGTTCCTCACAAGTCATGATCCTTTTCAACCTTATTTCTCAGAGTACACTGCACTTCCAAATGCTTAGCAGATCACTGTATCTAATGAAGTCTTTTTTTCACGGGCCATTTTTATCCATAAGGATAGCACACTGTTTTTAAATTACTCTTTCGTTTTGTTTAATGGTCAATTGTCTGTCTCTCCACAGGGTTTATTATCCTCGGGGGTAGGATCCATGCCTATGTTAATCTCTTTTATATGCGCAGCCTCTAGTAGAAGGGATGGCACAATAGTAGACAGCCACATAATCACTGGTGGAGCACAGAAAGAGCTGCTGTATGGCAGACAAAGACATTTCAAAGGAATGTGACCTTTGCTTTTGTTGTTGTTGTTGTTGTTGTTTTCCCATAATACTCTGGGAGATTGTGGATAAGCAAATGAACTAAATGCACAAAGGAAACCATTATAAATAGGTTCTGTGAGCTAAGAGAAGAAGACAATTTACAGGAAGGCAGGCTTACCGCTGACAGAGGATTTTAGGATGATTTAAAAATGAAAGCATGCAGCCCTGGATCAGGCTGCTCTGAGGAGTGACAGCAGGCACAGAAGCCACTTTCCAGATCTGACTCTTATAAAATGATGGATAATTTCTCAGAGGGGTACTTCACTGTTTGTGTCACTGCAAATTAAGCTGGACAAGACACTAGGAGAGTCACAGCAAGTAATAAATTCCACCGACACATGAAGGGCTGTATGACTGTCATTAAAAGTTTCTATTACAGGGTGAATAATGAACTCACTCACAAAGAAAAAGCTTTGATAGCAAATCCATTAAAACAGCCACACCGATGAAGTCTGGGAATAACTAATTGTCTAAAATGAGTTTTGGCCAGCTAATTTTCTTGATAGACAAAATCTAGGAGGAAAAACAAAACAGAAGGGAAGGCTTTCCTTTCACCAAGCCTAATGAGAAAAAATAGATACATACATGGAAAAGGAAAAACTGTTGCTACACATGGCTGATTTTGCAACGGTCTCAGTTAGTGACAGTCTTCCAGTTCCCAAGTGATAATGCAGCATTTTTTTTTTAAGAATGTAGCATTTTGTCTAACATCTTGAACATCGATTTCATATGGCATTCACATTTTGCAGAAATTCAAGGCACAGCAGTAATGACATAATAATAACTTAACCTTACATCCAAAGTGCTCTGTACAATTTCCAAAGGGTTTTCATGTGTGTTGTATAATTTGATTCTTATGACAGCCATAAGGGAGTTACCAGTGAGGTGAAACTGTTGCTAAAATATTTACCATTTAAATCCGTTATGTTGAAAGCTATAAAGTTCATGTCAAGGGAAAGTACTTTGTAAAACTTTAGCCTAGAATGGTATCTTGGTTCACTGTTATAGACTGAGCCAGGCTTTTTTGAGAGTATCTTCAAATACCATAGGTGAGTTTATCCATAGATAGAAAATCCAAAGTGGGAAAATTTCATGTTTTTGATAAAATAATTTTGAGATTAGAGAAATTAAGGCGAGATTTGCCAGGTAAAACAACAGAAATCATTTTAGTGTTTACATGTCAGCAACACATTGCTTAAGAATGCAAGTGATGGAGGAGCGAAGAGGTGGTACAGGAGACCAGAGGGCAACCAGGGCATTGGCATGAGGGGAAGCAATGGGCCTCTCTGGCTGGATGCTCATGGGATGGCAGCTTTGGGTGGGCACTTCCGGAAGAAGCAGGAAGTGCTGTGTGGAAGTAGGAAAAGGGAGAAAGAGGGAGTAGGGCTCCCAAGTGCTGGCCTCTCCCCTCCGCCAGTATCCAGGCAGTGCTGCTAGCCTCATCCAGTCGGAAGTCATGGACACAGAGTCTTTCACAGAACAGGTGTGAACAGGCCTAGGACATGCGCATTTATAAGCTAATTAATACCAGTGTCTCAGAGATTCAAAACAACTACTGACTTCTCTCTTTCACCTATGATCTCTCAGAAAAATAAGCCAATAGGACTACAGTACAATCTAAGATTTAAACTAGATTTCAGACCCTCAAGTGTTTGTAAAGCTTGGTGGTACATCCCTTTGTTTTTTGTTTGCTTTTGCATTAAAAAATACATTGGTACATTTTAGATATACATAATGATAAGATTTATCACAGAGAATCTATACCTGTACGCCATATATCTTGCTTCTCTATTTCCTATTCCACTCCCTTTCATGGCAATAATTTGTTTGCTTGTTTGTTTTCTCTTTATATACACCTCGCACTCAATAGGTTTCATTAATCAGTGAAAGGTTAATGAATGACCACGTGCTGATGCCAGGTGCATTCTTAACTGTAAGCCAAGCAGCCAGAGCACACCTAGGTCTGAGACCTTTGTAGCGTAATTATTCTGTCATCATGGAAATCCAAAATCTAAAGTTTCCAGAATTCCTTAACAAGCATATTCTGGGAATGACCACAGTGAGGGAGATATTACCAGAAATGAGGAAACAAGATGATAGTGTGCATGGAGAAACTCTAGATATGCTTTCATGTCAAGAACTTCCTGAGCGGACATATGAGAACTTGTACTGTAACGTCATGTGCCTCGGTAGTGTCCCAAATTTTCTGATCAAGAAGATTATGGGGCCAAAGAGGAAAGTGATCGATGAAATAGAGTGGGCCTAAGGAGAGTCACATGGGGAGAAGACACTCTCTCAGGCTTTCACAGAGAGCACATTGGCCAAGCAATGGCCGTGACTCATCCACATGGCTGCACTGATAAAGGTTCTACAATCTGAGGTACAGGATCTCAGGACAAATCCTGAGGGCATTTCACTGACCTTCTCAGACCAAAAAGCTACAACTCTTGTTGCATAGGTCCTGCTTTACCTTGGTCTTAACCATCCAGCAGAAAAGTATGAAGACGAAATTATATGAAATAAAGCCATGCTGTTAAGTTGAGCTGTGGGGGACTCAGGTCAATAATTTCTGACATTGCCAGTTAAACAGAAGACCCAACGCTATTATGGGCTACTGGACTCTTTTAGAATATTTTGCTGAGTTTACACACCTATAATATTCAATAACGGAACTTAGAAAAAATGGGGTATACAGATGAATGTCCATTTTGTATCTGTGTATTCAAAGTGGTTGGGATAGATATATAGTTACATTCTGTTAATGAATAGAATGATTTGTTCTAATGGTGTTTGTAAATAGGATCACAAGTCCGCATCTTGTACAGCAATTAACCACTAAGAAGAATATATGCAGTGTATTATTTGTTGAAAAATAAAAATAAATAAATAAATAAATAAATAAATTTAAAAAAAAGAACTTCCTGAGCTTATCTGACATTTCATAGCCAATAACTGGGGCTAGGGGGATAACCTCAATAGAACGTGGGCTTTCTGCAGAACTTGCTTTCTGTTGGGCAGTCTCCCTTGTTCTGTACGGACCTCCAGTTTATCTGAATAAATCCTGCTCCCACTCACCCTCTGTCTCTTTGGTTTTCTTTTTTCCCTACTTCAATTTTTGATTTTCCTCATAAATACTAAGTTCTGTGCTATAACTTATGCTTCTGCTATCATTTATTTTTCCCTTTTATCTCTTTCTGCATTAGCAATGTGTAAAACTCATTTCTCCTTGAAGTCAGGTAGACATTTTGATACTATCTCCTGGCGTCTACGGCCATACCACCTTGAACGTGCCCGATCTCGTCTATCTCCTGGCTGTCCTGTGTAGCACCAGCTTCCCCAGATGGATAAGCCTGTGGATTTCATCTTGCTGTTCATTCAGGGTGGGCGAAGGGCCTTGTGTAATTCTTACATTTACCTGCTTTTGTCTTCATATTCTCCTTTAGTGCCTGAGACATCACCTGACTACTACGGATCCCTGCTCCCTACTTTTCCTCTGTTATTGTCAGAATGCCATCTTCCTCAACAGCCTGACAGACTCCATCTGGGAAAGCTGACAACTCTGCTCACCAGTACGTCACTGTGTTCAGAAGGAAAGCCACACCCTTGACTTTATACGCTGGACAACAGCCCTATCTGTGGTGCTGCCAGCCGTATGTACTTCTGGTCCACGGGCTTTACCATTTTACATCTTTGTTCATCCTAAGACCACGTGTCTATTACATACTCAGAAGAACTTGAAAGTTATCTGCCTGCTAATGTCCAGGCTCTTTTTTTGTCTCTTCTGCTTGGTATAAAACTGATCACAGAAAGAAAAAATGATTCTCTTCCTGGACTTGCTACGCACTCGCTCTGTAACCTTGAACAAATGACTGTATTCTGGAGATTCTCACAACTTATCCACTGCACAGAGGTGCTGTGAAGATTAATTAATTCATGGTTTAAGGTGATTGGAGGATATGCTAATGAAAGATGCTATATAAATGCAAATTTTTATTATTCTCTCCCACATCTATCTATTCTCTTTCAGTTGTCTCCTACAATGGTCACCCTAAGCAGTTACTAACTATTAAACTTTTAAAGAATGAGAATAAGGAACCGAGTTTTCATTTGGAGTCATGAATTTCATTTCTTTTCAAGATGTAAGTCTTATGGCTTTGAAGTAATTTAAATGCAGATCTTTTGGCTGAATAACTGTCATATACAATGCTTATACTTAATAATCAGGATATAAAGATTTACAAAAATTATGTGGTGGACAAAATGGTAGCTAGAAAACACAGTCTTTTGTTCACATTCACATAACTTGAGCAAACCAAACCCAGCTAGGTTTTTAGGCATTTAAATGTTAAACATTTTTCCAATAACTAAAATATTTTAAAAGAATTCCATTGAAATCTCCCTAGCATCTTTTAAAAAATTTAATTATTTATTTTTTTGCAGAACCAGGGATTGAACTCAAGCCCTTGAACTTGCTAGGGAAGCACTTATTCCATTGAGCCATCTCCCCAGCCCTCTTCCTAGTATCTTGACAAGTGCTATTCTATGTGGAACACTCCCTTGCGGTCATTACAAAGTGCCACTGATATTAAAATACTATATAGCCACTCACTACACATCTTCTGAAAATATTTGTGTTTTTTGATAAACCCTTTGTAGTTTATATTTTTGTGGTCTTTATTATACCAGACAAGACAGTCTCTGGAATAAGAAATTTATGATTAAACAAATAACTACTTTGTTATATTAGAATGCTTTTGTCCAAAAGGAAGTTCCAGCCGTGTTGTGCTTGTTTTCACTGCTACTATCTGTGCCTTTAGTTCTGGGAATGATTTCTACTTGATCATCCACCAAAAAATTTATCGTGTTTGAGGGTGATTTAGAACTTAGAACTTTCTCCTAGATCCTACCATTTGGGTCTAGAATTTTCATGGCCCAATCAAGAAGAATCTTAAAAATGTAGGATTCACTACACTTCTTTCTCCTCTCATGATTCTCTTTACTTTGGCCAAGGAGAAGTCATGCTTTGCAAAGGGGAGGAAGAGTTGCCTCAGTACTTTTGAACATCTCTGATGGGAAGGTCAAACACCTAACAATGGCATTGTTCTAGTGTCTTATACAATAATTTGCCATACTGTAAGAATCGGTACTATGTGTGAAAATGCATGCCTTGTGTCATATACTGAATACCTAAATCAGAAGTAGACTTTCAGCAAAACTTCAAAGTAAAGGATATAGAAGTCACATGCAGATCTTTAACAGGAGGTATATCAACAGAAATCAGACTTTATATTCCTTGGCTTTCACTTGACAAACTCTAATACAATATTGATGATGATAGCTTTGGCTCTTTTCTATACTATAGGTTAAATAAAAGGGATGAATGGAGTTTACCACTTTTGCTAGGTTATGCAGCAGAAGGGTTATGTAGCTAAACCTCAGAGTCCTGACTCTACCATGTTCAGAAGAAATCCTTCCCGACAGTTGACAATATATAACCAATAGTTTCAGTGGTCATCATTCTGTCATAGTTCAGGGTAGAGTTTACTTTGAATAAGACTGAACTAACATAATGATAATTAGGCCATAATTTGTGTAATGATAAAACTCTGAGAAATATTTCACTTTGCTATTTTTAACAAGTTTCATTAGAAAAACTTCCAGATCTTGGTTTAAGTTTGTGATGACACCCAGACACTACTGTACCACCCTCAAGGATCTTCTGATACTTTTTAATGAATGTCCCACTTGATTCCTATTATTAAAGACTTACAGCTGAGAGGTATCACTTTAAATACAGTGAGAAATTTTTATTTTTTCTGTCATCTTGAATTATGTGATTCTAAGGCAGTACTAGAAAAATGCTATTTCCAGAACCTTAATCCCAATATGCCACAAATTCTTATATGATCTATGACTGAAAAAGCTAATGGGAGCTCTCTTCCCCAAAAGCAGTGACACAGGACTCAACTGAATGCCACTTTTTACCACTCACCTCTAAGGAACTCATTGATATTGTGGATCCAGTTTCACTCCGCGAAAGTCCTGCAGTATCATCCAACTCAGCGGCCATGAAATTCTTCACAGCTGTGCGGGGCTCAAAGGGCAAATTCTGCATGTGTTCCTGGGGTGCAAGATGTTGATCTAAGTTCATACTGAACTGGTCCATTACAGGGGGGTTCATATTAAATTCGGGGTTCACTTTGTAGTGCAATAGCCTTTCATGAGGCAAGGTCTCCATGCCAATATTCATTTTGCTTTCCTCTTTCAGTGATGGCTGGGTATTCACAGAGCCCCTGGGCATCACAATATAGTCACTTTCCATCATTCTTTCTTGAGGGTGGACTATGTCCATATCAGCCCCTCTTAAATTGTCATCTGTGCACAGGTACACAGTTCTCCGCAACTCACTGTGCTCTGTCTTCAGACACTGACTGCTCAGTTCGCTCATGCCCATGGGCATGTGCAGGCCTGTGGGCTGCTGGATGACGACTTTGGAAATGACCTTTCCAGGCAAGGTGGAGTAACTCAGCCCTTCTGGGTTTGTGCCTTTTTCTTCCTCGTCATCATTTAAAGAAATCCTGGACAGTGTCCCTGTTATCGTTGCTGCCCGGCAAGGACCAATGTCCTTGTGAAGAACTGTGAAGTAGCACATGATAGTTCATGGAAGAAGGTTAGTTTTTGTCTCTATTATTATATGAAGCTGTCTCTTGCCTTACTGAACAATTGCCTAAAGTAAACTGAAACAATTAATCTCTAAAATAATTATGGATGTTGGTTACTTGTTCACTCATGACACAGATTATATCACTCTTCATTCTGCAGATCACAGGTCACCCACAGCTAATGTGTATGTGAAAGCGCATGGCTCAGCTCCCTAGACTCTCACTGCATTGTCTTCAAAACTCTATGTGAGGGCCGGTGAGATAGCTCAGCAGACTAAGCACCTGCTTAGGCAAGTGCAAGACCTGGGGTTCAATCCCTGGCACCACACACCATGCCAGGCCCACCCCTGGGCACGCTGAGCTGGCCACAGAGACTGGGTGTGGTCACACACCTGTAATCTCACCACAAAATAAAACAAACAAACAAACACAAAACTCTATGTGACTCTTTAGGGGAAAGATAGATGACCACAGGAGCTTTTTAATGAATCTATTCTAGAAGATTTTTAATTAAATTATGCAGCTTTTGAAACAAACTTGACATTCATTCATTTATTTACTGGGTACTGAGCCCAGAGCCTTTGCACTGACTCACATCATCAGTCCCTGTTTTACTTATGCTGTGAGCCACAGATCCATTAATTCATTTCATTGCCCAGAATAGGCTCAAGCTTGCTGTCCTTGCTGTCCCTGCTGGTGACACAGCGTGTGCCATCACACTCCGCTCACTTGTTTTTCTTAAAGGCTTTCCCCCTGAAGTGTTTCAGAAGTTCTGTTCATTAACATACTTCTTGAAAGAGGTAGTCAGTGGAAGCTTCATCCCACTGGGTAGAAATCCTTTAAAAATTTACACACATTGAATTAATACATTTGTCCACTGAAGTTGGTATGGTCAAAGTAAGTACAGTATTTATAATGTCCAATTACACTTGGTCTTAACCAAAAGGCCGAGAAGCAATATCATGTCCAATTACACGTAGGCCAAGAAGGAATATTTTTTTGGTGTGAGAACATTCATAGTCTAAAATGGCATTATGCGGGTGTTGAAATTGTTGAGTTTAAGCAGAAAAAGAATTATGCAATTCTTTAAAAATGGGGTGTAGAGGTCATACCTTTTTAAAAACATCAAAACCCATAGGAATGACCTACATCCCCAAGGATTATATTTGTAAGACCCAAATATTCTTACCTGATCGGCAAGCAATGTCAACATCCTTTTCAAAGTCTGTCTGTAACAAGAAATAAAAAGGCACAGACCATCATTTAATGAAGACCTCAAGTAACTTGATAATCCAATTTGCTGAAGTTTAAAGATATGTGACTGAGCAATGCAGGCTTATTGTTTTGCATAAGAGAAGTTTTCAAGGACTAATCAGATCGTTTTCAGGAGAACTTCTTAGAAACCAAACTTGAATAAAATCAGAGGGAACATGACACACAATTTGAATAAGGTGATACAATAACTAATGTCATCTTCAATTTGCACAAAATCACTATATACGAAAGGGTAGAAGTTTGAAGGAGTCCAACTCTCTAGCTTTAGTAATCCTGATCTTTCAACCCCAACATGCACTATGATGTGTATATTAAATAAATGTTTTACTATTTGTATTTTGGGTTATTTATATTTTATAATGCATCTTTGGTACCATGCTCTAACTAACTGAACTAACCGGCCAGCCATTATAACGCACCTTTGGAAAACCATTACTAGTCAAACAAGGTTCTTTCCATGGTGAATTTGTCACTCAAATGTAACACAGGGCTCTCTGGTTTAGAAATTAAATTTTAACATTAATGATGTTCCTCCGATGCCCACCTATATAGTTCCTCAAACTTATTTTAAAAATAAAACAGCATGCTTAAAATTTTAAAAATAAATGAACTGTGATATGCAAGTTCTTCTGATCATTGGTCTTTTTTGATAAATAGTTTAAATCAATGATTTGTGTAGTTATCTAATTGTTTGGGTAGGAAATTACTTATTTTTCTCAAATCACAGTCACTCATACATTGTTTAGTCTATTTTTATGTTGCCTAGCCCAAAAAATGTTCACAATAAGTTAAATATACTATGAAAGCTTCCTTTATAATCAGTATTTACTTTTGATGACATAGCTCAAATTGTATTTCATTTCTAAAATACACCAAAGCACTTATGTCCTCAGTATCCCTTAATTTCAAGCACACTCAAGGCTCTTGTACAATTTGGACCTTTCACTGGAAGTGTGGCTACTCCTTAGACTTTAGGACTGTGCTTTTCATTTTCAGCCACACATGGGATCCACCCCCAACCAATTCTGATCTAGGAGGTCTGGTGTGTAGCTCCTCTGACGTTTCTAACACGCAGCATGGCTGGAAACTGCTGCTTTAAGACTAGACATGTAGGACTAAAGCGCCTGCTTAGGCAGACCACAGTGGCCGGGGTTTGATTCCCTTGTGTCCTGCCGACCCAGCCCCCAGGGCGTACTGAGACAGGGATTGAGATTGGGTGCTGTGGCGAACGCCCTTAATCCCAGCACTTGGAAGCTGAAAACAGTTTGTAGTGAGACCCTGTAGACCCTGTACTAAATGAAAAAAAAAAAAAAAAAAAAAAGACTAGACATGTAAGTTCCTAGTTTCTGAGTGTGCACACATTACTTCCCCCAGTCCTGGGCAAGAAGGAGGAACTGCAGTGGGACATAGAATCTTCAGTGGACACTCAAGTCACCAGCAATAGATCCTGGATGTACAAGCAATCCAGACAAGATCTCTATTGGGTATTAAATTCTGGGCCTGTCATCAATGAACTAAAGCCAACGCCATGCAAAATGGGATTTTTACACTATTTTTCAAGTAAAGATTTAAAAAAAAATTCTCTTGAGGAATCACAGCTTAAGAAACAATCAGAGGGCAGATAAAAGCTCACCATGATTTGAGCATGCCCATTAGGAAAAGAACTTGATGAGTCTGCATTGATCGGGTCCTGGCAGTTTCTCAGTCGGCATCTAAATGCGTCCTGAACCTGCAAAGAAAACAAAGACATTGACGTTCCTTTCATTGATAACTAAGAAGTAGTGTCTATACTGGCAATAAAATAAGAGGAAGTAGCTAGACCTGCTTCCATGACTCCATAACCATTTTGCGTATGTCTTAGTATAAACACCGGTGTCCCTGGACTTCCCCTTCTCTGAAGGCAATTCATCACTTGCTCTCATCTATGGAAGAAAGTCCTGGGAACTCCTGAACTCTCTGGTTCAGTCCTACTAATTCACTGCAGAGGGTAGATTTATTTCCATTGTTACAAACAATACATGTGTCTTTCAAGACGGATTTACTATTTGGTGTGGCATAATCTTCATAACAGCTTTAAATAGTGTGAAAAATGAGATTTGTTGACTAGAATTGATGTAGGATTACTCCTTTTATGTTTCATGTAAGGGAAACTACTTCGTGTCTCTTTCCCAGAGCTACGTGTCCAGATGTAACGACAGGAGGCAACAGTGACCAGAAGGGAATGGATGGCTCCGATTTTGGTGGACTGTCCTGGAGTGGGTAGTGGGAGTCACTCACCCTGGCCAAACTTCCTAACATTCATTCAGTCAGGTTCTGAATAAAGAACAAAGTCATCACAGGAGAGCCCTAAAAACATTCCATTCTTTATTATTCTTTTATTAATAATTCTTTATTAAAACCACACGTCAGTACACATGAACAGCTGCAGTGTGAACACAACTGATAGTTGTGGTACAATTGTGAGGTTTTGTGGTCGTTGGAAGCAGCCGTGGCCTCCACGGGGCCTTCACACTCCTGAGGGTCGGGAGGCTCCATAGAAGCTGTTCTCAGACATGCTCACAAGCAGCTGCTATCCACAGCCAGGCCTAGGCCTAGATCGCTTTACTGCTCTTTGCTTTTCTGTTTCATGTTCTGATGGCCCTAGTGCCCTTTACTGTAGCCTTTTGCTTGGACGTAAAAGAAGCACAGATGATGTTTTCCTTGTATGGAAGGCCTCCTTACTGAAACTCAAGATAAGCACACAGCGATCTTCATTATAACGTTCTGTCACTGTTTAGATGTGAGGTGTGGAGAACACAGACTGGCCAGAAGAAAGAAGTTAGGCCTAGTATGTTTTCAGCCTTCTTCTCATCTTCTTGCCCACTGCGTGGTCACCAGTAGCCCCTCTCCCAAACTGCAATTTGGATTTTCAAAGTGATACCGAGTTTAGTCACTCCCACAGAGTAGCCAACCAGTTCGATAATGAGATTTTTAGCTACTTCTTTTTCTCTACCTCAGGTTCTAAGTTTGGCGGCTTGGCCATAACGAGGCAAGAGATTAAGGTGTGGGCACGGGGTGGCAATCACAGAGCCCTGGGACACACGCGCAAAACCATCGCCAAGGCCCCGCCTCTGCAACCAAACAGAGAGTGCAATCTTCAGCTCTTCTCACCAGAGCTCTAGCAGGTTTGTGATAGGACAGTCCAGACCCGACGTCACCATGAGAAGGAGATACAAACATTGGCTGCCACCTCTGGCCGCTGTGTCTGTTGTCAGCCGGCTGACTGCACTTCTTACCCGATTTTTAAGAGGCCTGTACTTGCTCTGCAGAGAAGGTCTCTTTTCTTATTTTTAATAAAGGTAAAGTCTTGTTATCTTTTCCACTTGTCTCAACAGGAGAAGAAGAACCTGGAAAGAATGTCTGGAAAGAAAACCCAGCACTCCAGAACCTGGCCACAGTCACGTGTGACATAAGGCACTGGAGGAGGAACTTAGCGTCCTCTGACCACTCCTCCACTCCATGGTTCTACTACTGTATGGCCAAATCTGAGATTTCCTCTGAAGGGAATTAGGAGCTGCCTGATATAACCTTGACGATCATTTCTTATTTCCTTTTTCAGATACATCAATCAAAGTTCAGGTGCTATGAAAGTCCGATAAATGTTTGCTAAAGAAGTGGAGAAATACATAGGCTTGAATTCCCTAGCTTCTCCTTGTGAAGCAGACATAACCAAAAATGATGCATGCTTTCAGTGAGAATGCTCAAACTTTAGGTTCCTCTTTTCCCAATTAAGATGGTGTTGTCATAAGCTATCCACTCACAAATAACAATTGAAAATTGTGGCTAGGGATTTGGCCTAGTGGCACAAGTGCAAGGTTGTAAGTTTAGCTCTTGGTACAAGAAAAAAAAAAAGAAAGAACATTGTCAGTAAGTCTTGTATTTGTCAAATCATCACTGTTTTCTGTTATAGGGTAATTCAGGTGAATTAGGGAAACCATTAGGAAAGTCTGTTTGTGGAAAAAAGTCTAAAAGAATCAATGTTGGGCTGGGGAGATGGCTCAGTGCAATAAGTGCTTCCCTGGCAAGCGCAAGGGCCTGAGTTCAATCCTGGTTCCACCAAAAAAAAAAAAAAAAAAAAAGGAATAATAAAGAATCAATGTCAGAAATGTAAGTACAGATTAATATTGTTCGTGTCTTGAGGCAATTGTTAAAGAAGTACAATTTATAAAGGAGATTAAAGAAAAATACCCTAGAAAGGGCAGCTTCTGGGAACTTGTCACAGGAAAGCTTCTTTCAAATCCATTGCTAAATATGAATGCATTTAAAATGTGAAACACCACACTAACACCAAACGTGAATTTGGCTGGTCCCTGCTCTCCATTACCAGACCTACAGAAGCTGGTTCCCACTGATATTTTTGGCTGACAACCAAATATGGAAAAATTTTCACTTCAAATCATGATTTAGTGGCTTAAAAGATATAAAAGAAATTTTTTTCAGAACACAAACATGCAATCAATATTTTCAACTACTAAACTCTCAGATATGACAACAGATTAAGGGTATTTCTACATTGGAGAATGATGTCAGCTTTATGAATTAGTCAATGGTTTTCAGAAGAAACAGAAAACAGAAAACAGAAAAGCATAAAAATCTCCAGTAAATCCAAGGTTATTTTCAGGGTCTTTCAAATGCTACAAAATAAGTATTAGATTCTATGACATTTTTAACACTGTTGATACTGCCAATTCAGGAAGATTTGATTTCATTTGGTTCCAAATAACTCTATGTACCTTTTTAAATCTTAAAGATATGCTCGGTCCACCTAAATGTATTGGCCTCAAATATTTGTCCAATGCTGGTAGGGAAAATGATTAGAGCAGATTTCACACTGCATATTTTCTTATCGCAGAAGTAGGGGGTCTCGGATAAGACAACATCTGGAAATGGCACCTACAGTTATTTGAAAACATTTGGAAAACTGAATTTTCTATCAGGTATACAAAGAGAGTATTATTTTTTATGAATCACTGTGATTTTGTGCTGATTGATATTTGGGGTGTTTTTTAAAAAAAGCAAAGGTAAAGAATCTCTAGAGACAAACTGAAGCATAGAAGTAAATAGATGATAGATAACAGACAGACAGATAGATAGATAGATAGATAGATAGATAGATAGATAGATAGATAGATAAATAGATATGGAATCTAGATCAGGTTTGCATTGCTAAAATGAAAATGTTATGTATCAACAGTGCTGGATAGTAAATCTTTGTTTCGTTATTTATGGAGAATATGTCACTTATTTTAAGTAAAACTTTAAAGTTTATTATTAGATATTATCATTATAAATGAGTCCCTGTGAAATTGACGTTTTAAAAACCTTTCTGAGACCATAACTACAATTCTCAGTTAACCTGTTAGAAACAAATATTTAAAATAAATAATAGCAGAATTGGTCTTTTACTTTAACTTGTGACCAGGCAGAGGGCTAAAGAGTTGGGGCAGTAGAAAGGGACAGACGCGTAGCCACCGTTGGAATTTTGGGGGCACTTTCAGGAAGTCTGACGGCATGCTAGGAAACGAAGGAGAAGAGGGGAGAGAAATCTTCAGAAACACAGCGAGGGCGAAGGAGGAAGTCACGGGGTGTCTTTGTTGCAAGTCCACCACGGCCACTGCTCCCACGGCCCCGGGTGGGGGTGCGACAGAAAGCTGCATGAGGCGGGAGGACTCCTGGAGGAGGGCTGGGCTGGGCAGGGCGCGTCTGGCTCCCACGCTCTCCCCGCGGGGAGCGCGACTGGGTTTTTCTCAGCAGAGGCCCGAGGAGAGCTTCCCCACCGCCCCGCGCGCAGAAGGCAGCTGGCAGCGCACCGTGGAAATCGATGCCAACTTGAGAGGCTTCTGGGGACCAGCAGCAGGCACTGCTTGGCAGCGCTGCAATTTAGAGAAACAGCGCAAGGAAGAAGGCGCGGTGTGAAATGGGCTCTTTATTTAAATTGCTGAGCTGCTGAGACCCAAATCTTTGCTTTTTAAGGCGACAGTTTCCTCGAGCTACTCTTGTTGACTTCTTCCAAAAGATCATCAGAAGCCAAGAAAATAAAGTTTTATTCCTGTAATTATCTGAAATTGCTTCTTCGGGAAGCAAGGAGAATTTCTTGTGTGGTGTGTTTTTTTGAATCTCAGGAGTACTATTGTTTCTTACTCTTTTAATCCTGTTATACTTTATAATTTAATCATTAAATGAATTCTCAGTTTCATATATGTCAGACGAATTGGCGTAAGCTTCGTGAAAAGGTTACAACATGGATAGCTTATGTGACCCCTCTCTCCTATGGTTAGCCATAGCATAACCAAAACCAAATGAAAACTTGCCTTTCACAACACAAAGAAGCAGAAATGTGGGCTGAACTCTCAAATTTAGCCTCAAGGATGATGGGCATCCTCTGACATCTAAAACTTAACATCTAAAATTGTTAGTTTTTAATCCTCAAATTACATTTTTCTATCAGTTCGTTGGGTGATAAACTTCTCAGGTGTTAGCTCACAGACACGACCTGAAGGAAATGTAGTGGCATGTGACAAACAGGAAGAAGAAATGAGACCCCAGATGTCCCAGCCTGATGCTGTCAGGGCTGCCCATTCGTCTCAGCCTCGTGGGGCAGGGATTAGCTCAGGGTAAAGGTGAGGACCCTCTGGGTAGGAGCACAACTCATCACTCCAGGTAGTAACTACATGGCAGAGCTAAAAACAGCAAAGTCCCTACACACGGGAGTTGGTGTGTGTTCTGACTCAGCTTTTGCCTCTACTATGCTTGTACTGCACCAAGCAAAGAATGGTATCTAAATAAAAGAAAGGGCCAAAGCAGTGCTTTCCAAATGATCAGAAATTAAATTTCTACACTGTGACCTTCCAGCTCAATGAGTTTGAATGCACATAAAAAATAAGAGGTAGTCAGGTAAGCTTTCCATCTTTTCCTTTACTCAACTCATACTAAACCCTGCTGCTCTGAAGTCCTGTTATTACTGTATTAACCTTCCCAGGTGAGGAGGTATCTGGGAGAACAGTGAGACTGGATTTACCCAGCCACATGCCCTTTTGTCCAGGTACTACTCCTACCATACACAGATGCCCCAGACTGCTCCCCACTGTGGGGGACATGGATGGGCCTCATAGAACTCAGGGTAGCAGCAAGCCGTGACTTCATGGTTTCTGATGGGCACTGGTGGTGTCTAGGGTACCTCTCCATGTCTGGGTTCACAGGCTATCACTGACACCCGCCCAGCGACCTGAGCTCCTGCTCTTCTGCACCACCTGAACCTCAGCATGGGCTTGAAGAGGTGCCACCAAAGACCCAGCCACACAAATATTTGCGAGCATAACTGCAACGCTCACAGTCCCGATGGGAGAGTAGGATTCATATTCGTCTGCCTACAAGATGGAGTGACTGGCGGGGGAAGCGAGGCTGGAGATTTCTGGGAAGTGTGCACAGGAATCAGAAGATTCTGTGCTTGACTCTGTAACACTGGCATTCCTATGTAAAGGCAGTCTTGGGTCTCCCTTCTCTATCTGGTAAGGCACAGGTTTATTTTGGCACTTCTAGTCATTATCCCATTTCAAGACACACATCTTATTTATTAGAAACAAATAAATAAGGGCCAGCCAAATAGCTCAGTGGATTAAAGCACCTGCAAGCAGGTGCAGGGGCTGGGGGTTCAATACCCAGGCCTGCCATGCCGGCCCTGACCCCGGGGCATGCTGAGACAGCAATTGAGACTGGGCGTGGTGGCACGTGCCTGTAATCCCAGCTCTTGGGAGGCTGTAAACAGGAGGATCACTACAAGTCTGATCTAGTAGTGAGACCCTGAACACCCTGTAGACCCTTCCCTAAAATACACACACACACACACACACACACACACACACACACACACACAAAAAAAAACACCTGGAAGTATTTCTGTTTTGAGCTTTCAAGGCCCACTGAAGAAGAAGCTCTCAGGAAGCCACCCTGTTCTCTTTTAAATCCTTCTGCATACACAAGTACCTTGTGAAGAAGCTAAAAATGTTCCAGTCAGTGCCCTGGTGTTCCCAACTCTAGTGTTGTCACTCCCTGAAACCCATCTCACTTTCTCCATGATATGACTCAGAGAACTTTTTATCAAAGCCACTGAACACTCTAGCGATTTCTGAAACATCACTTAGTGCTGTCTTCAAATGTCATCCATACTGTCTTTCTCTTCTTTAAAAATGAGCTTAGTGTTCAGGATCACATCACTTGCCTAATACTTATATATGCTCTGTGTGCTCTCAGCGAAAAATCAAACTCTACAGTCCACTGCCACAGCCACAGGTTGTGGGCCATGAAGACCATAAGCCTTGAAACCTCTCCATTCTCCTTTGCCTGAAACCTGCATTTCTTGGTGCTTTAACCTAAGTTTTCCCCTCATGGTCCCATTAAATTCTGAAGTTTCCTATCACTCGCTCCTTCATCCTCAAAGGCCCACTGAATCCCTGGCCCTGTTCTCCCCACGGGAGAACCCAGGTTGTCTGCATACGGAAGAGTCAGACCCAGTTTCTCTGCAGGCAGTCAAGCTCGCGGGTCCCTGCAGCTCTCCCTTGGAGTTTTATTTTATGCGGTGCGGACTCTTTCCAAATCCTGCCCAGTTACTTCACTCTACCTGGCTTCCTGTTTAAAGCAGTTTACTTTGGTGAGATGGCAGTTTTAGATTACATAGACAAATGTTTGATTTGTACACATTCATGTTTAGGTGCTTTGAAATGACTTAAAAAAATCTTTACTCTGTAGAAATAATCAAATTGAATGGGAAATGGGCAAAAAAAAAAAAAAGTGAAGGTGGAAAAGGTAGCAGGGACAGAGGGAGAAAAAGAGGAGAGAAGGAGGCAAGAAGGGAAGGAGAAAAGGAAGAGAGGGAGAGAGGAAGGGAGGGAGACACAGCGGGAGAGAGAGAGAATTTGAGAGAGAGATAAACAGATTGAGAGAAAGAGAGAGGGATTGAGAAAAAGAGAGAGAGACAGATTGAGAGAGATAGTTTAAGAGAGAGAGAGTTCATGTTTATTTTAAGCATTTTGCTACAAAATTGCTTCCTGGTTCTGGATGAAGACTTGGGCCCTCGTCTGGTGCAGCCTGGACCTCCCACCAGGGCTTGGGAAAGGGACAAGTGGAACTTGGCCCTGTGACAGCCGCGGGGTCTTCGCACACTGCCACAACAAAATTATCCATTTAAGCACTTTCCTTTCTCCTGCCACTTAGTGAAAGGCTTTTATTGTAGCCTATTTTGTATTGCAATCTTGTTATTTCCCCCCCTCCCCTGACATCAAGCTGTAAGACTGTCTCACAGCCGGCGTAGCCAGAGACAGAGAAATGAGAAGAATATGCGTGAGCACCAAGAACGCGGTTTCCTAGCAACGGAACTATTTCAAAGGCTTCATAACTCTAGTGTTGTTTCAATTTCCATAGCAATGTGGAGAATAGTACAGAGTGTATGTTGCTAGCTGCCATCCGCGAGCAAGTTCTAATCAACAAATGATGGATAAATGTCAAGGGACATCTATGTGTCCAGACAGATTCCATCTTATTACCTGTTATACATACTCGCTTCTACAATCTAGGTTTTGTTGCTGAAAGCAATGTGTTACGATAAATCACACAGCTTGATTTTTAAAAATTGTCTTCCCCTATTTTTGTTTTTCTTCTCCCCACTGCAGAGGTATTAACTGAAACATGTCAAAGGAAAAAAGTATTCAAGAAGAGAAGAATCTATAAATTTTAAGAATAAAAAATCTTGCAAATTTACTGATTAAGAAGTTGGATCTGGAGGCCAGAACAAGTAGTTATGCAAACATTCAAATTTTTTTTTTCCAAAAAGGAGTGGTTATCATCAAGTTGTTAGTAATGGAATGATCCTTTCTGCCTTCTTCTCTGAGAAGAAATAATTTTAATTGTGAAGTTTGACCCAGCAAAAACTGAGCCCCATTTAAAATGAGTTAGGTTGCACACAAACCACAATTATAAATATATTTTCTTCTTTTTCAACCGCAAGGGTAGCTTCCAGCTTCCCTTAAAGAAAGAATACATGAACAAATACGGATGAGGCCTTTCAAATTCATCATGAAATGAATGCTAAAGGCTAAAAAGGATCAAATTATGTAAATATGTGTCTAAAAAGACATAAAAACAGAGATATATGTGCAATGTATCCAGTTCCTAAATCAAAAAGACTTGGGCCAGCCAAATAGCTCAGCAGATTAAAGCACCTGTTTACGCAGATGCTTGGGAGGCTAAAAACAGGAGGACCACTAGGAGTCTGATGTGTGTAGTGAGACCCTGTAGATTGAGTACTAATACATAAAATAAGACTTATTCTTATATTACTCATATTTTTAAAAATTTATTTTTTTTTAATGTATTTAGTACAGGGTCTACAGGATCTCACTGCGTAGATTGGACTTGTAGTGATTCTTCTGTTTTCAGCCTCCCAAGTGCTGGGATTACAGGCGTGCACCACCATGCCCAGTCTCAACTGCCTTCTCAGTGTGCCCCGGGGGCGGGGGCAGCATGGCACAATGAGTATTGAACCCTGGTTCCTGTGCGTTCCTAAACAAATACTTTAGTCTGCTGAATTGTCAGACTGGCCTCTCCCCATATATTTTTAAGAAAGAAAAATCTATAGCAATGGTCTGTGATTATTGGGAAGAAAATAAAGTGAAAAAGCAAGAGATAAAACAACATTCCTGAGCTCTCCTGTGGATTATCTGACTAAGCGCTATTAATTATGACCCAGTATTTTATGTGCAGCTTTTTTTCCCTTTACTTTGGTGTATTCTATAGCGCTATTGTTCATAGTCTTCATAGTGGCCATGGGAAGCGGATTCTCTTCTCTTAGACTGTGGTCAGTGTCATTCTTATTTGGCAATGCGGTTACAGTAAGTGACACCCTTTGCTATTGTCAAGCAATGAACTCTTTACCATCAAGTGGAATTCTGTGGGCCAAAGCAGGGCTTCTGTGGTGTTCCCTGGTGTTCGTTCACAAAGCTCTTGTAGACAAAGTCTTTTAGCTAGCACCAGCAGGTTTTCCTCTTAGGTATACTAAAACAGACTTTCTTTACAGCCAAAACCCATGTATTTATACTAATATTGCAAGGTATTTTTAAGCTTCAATGTAAAAAGAAAAGGGGATATATGTTTTTTTTTTTTTTAATTAGGGTGTTAGAATTAAATAGTGTTATGAGGCTCTGGTTTTAATTTATTAGGTACAAAATTTTTCAATTTGAGCTAATTATTGAAAATCCAAAAGTAGATATATTATCTATATTTTATTTCCCATTAATGTAGAAATGCTGTATTTGCCAATATCTATTTTTCCAGAATCAATTTAATTCTGTAATTTAATATAACTGCTCTTAAATTATATTTTGATGTTTCCTAGTTTAATTAGCAAGTATGAAAAAGTTCAGATGGAAACTAAGACTTTTTGTGCCAAATATTTTTCTTCTTGTTAGCAGCAAAAATTTGATAAGCCATCATATCTGTCACTTAAAAACCTGCAGATTTTTTATTGTATCCTAAGACTATCTAGAAATCTTATTTCTGAAGAAAAAAGAGAAATTTGTTTCAAGATATGAAACTTTTTTATTCCATAATACCCAGGGTATTAATATCTGAAAATTGTATGTAGGCAGGTCATATTCCTTACTGAAAGCTTTGAACAATTCATCCTTAATTGTCAATCAAATCACATTATGTGTCTGTTCATTTTGAACAATTTTCTTACTTAAAGATATTAGAGACAATTTTAATACAGAAGGCCCACAAGATGGTTTAGTTAGAAAGGAATATAAGCTAAATTATTCAATTTCCTTTTAACTTGCTCTCTTTTGGTACATAAGGAATCTGACACTTGGAAGATTTCAACGCAGACACTTTAGATAGAAATCTGTATGGAGGGAACAGTAAGGCTTGGTGACTAGAAGTGTGGTGGGCTGACCACTGGTGGTCAACTTGTGACCACCAGCGAGCTGACCCAGCGCGGCGCTGGGTGTGGGAGGCCCGCCGGAGGACTGCTGCGAGCGGCATAAGAGGCAGAAGTGGAGAAGAAGAGGAGCTGTTAAGGAACTGCTGGTTTTCTTGGAGGAGCTGGCTTTCCTGATGAACTCGGGTGTTCTCATCCTCTGAGGAGCTTGGGACCTTGTCACTGAGAATGGCTATGGTTCCCTTTGGGGGGCTTTGGTCCTTTGAGTATCACTTCCTGGCTTCAGAGGGGAAGGTGGTGCACTGTTGAAAGCCCTGGAGAAGCCTGTTGTGTTGGCTTGCCTGATAATACACTTGGCTATTCGCATCACCAGAGGCGCTCAGGACCTCACTATCACTGAGCAGAGCTGTGGTGCTTTTCAGGGGAGCTCTTGTGTTTACTTCAAGCATTGCTTCCTGGCTCCAGTGCAGATCCCCCAGCCTGCTGGCACAGATCCTTCATCCCGCTGGCACAGACTTTCTAGTTTCCACCCCTGATCTTGGGCCTTTCCCAGCATAGATCCGTGAAACTGACCTGCATGAGGCACTGTCATGGACTCTAGGCCTCCAGCTGGATGCAGGGAGGCACTGTTACAGACTCTAGGTCTTCAGCGGGACTTGCACAGGACATTGCTGTGGGCTCCAGGCCTTCAGCTGGATATTTTGGTCCTTAGTGTGTGGACAGATTTCCTGCAGTCTCTTTGTGTATGATTCTTTGGGTGACTAGTATAAAATAATCTTGTAAATTATATGTCCTGGATTATTCCCCTTGTAAAACTCCTGATTATAACAATAAGCTAAGTCAGATTATTTAAACGATGATACGTCCACTCACTTTGGAGAATTAAGTCACTTTTCATCTGTTTTCTTTATAGATTGTCCTTAGATTACACCTGAGGGCTATTGTTGAGATCTCCATCCTACTGAAATAGTGGAAAAATATTGCTCGCTCCCTACCTGGTAAATCAGTGGTTTTTCACACACTACTGTAAAAACTATGCTGTGTGTACATGTTTTTGCCTGTGTCTCTTTCAAATGTGTGTATTATAACAGAATTCTCAAGCAAGCTAGATAATGCTAAGGGACAGAATAGACCATTTTCTCAAAATCATTAGCCTGGTACTGTGTCAGTATTTATTTTAGTCACCACTTAGCCTCAGAGTAAATGCTAAAATGACTCACAGACCTCGTAAATCCTATGTCAATGCTTGCAAGCATTTAGAGCAATTTTCACACTGGTTGGAAACTATCATTTCACCCCTGAACAACTCAAGCTGGAATTTTTGTTTTCGATGATTGTGGTGGTTGTGAGCAGCCCCACTTATGAAGGGGAGCATCTTCTTCCCTCGCTCCTGACAATGAACTTCAGTCATGACCTGGGAAAATACCGTGATTTTTGGTCTCTAGTTCTTAGGGACAATTGCTGTCTATTGAGCCCGGCCGACTGTGTGCGCTGTTTTGTATTTTCTGAACATAAGCATATGTATTGAAATTCATCATTAGTAACCTTTGCCACAGTGTGGTAAGCAAAAGAAATGCTTATTAATCTTCAACTTTTTCTATCTAAAACAAGATTAGTTGATATAAGATGTAAGCCTGTGCTGCAGTAGGAAGTGTAGGTTGGGGACAGGTAAGAAACATCATTTTGTTATGTTTATGAATAGTGCCTTTTATAAGCAGGTCCCTGTTCATCCCCCAGGCTCTGTAACAGACCTGTCTCTCTCCACACAGCCTCTCTGGAATCCAGCGTCATGGCCTGCGGCACCTCTGGCTATGTTTGCCTTTGCATAGACCCATGCCTTTGAATCTGTCATTCCAGAGTGCCTAGCGTCCTCCCAAACTATTCCTTACATGCTTCTCTTCAGCTTGGAATCTTATACACTTGGCGGTGGAGATCAGCATTAATCTGAAGGTCAAGACATTAAAAGGATACCTGCTAGCAGTAGCAGGCCCTCCTAACCTGCCTCGTCTATTTCCCAAGAATTAGATTTCTCACCTCTCTCCGAAGAATGCAGTGGACCATGACTATAACAAAGCCTTGCAATGAGTCAAACACAGCGAAAAGAATCTGAAACAATATGGAACGTTTATCCGTCATAGCTAGAACTGCAGACATCCACGTCAGAGCCAGAAGGGGCAAAACCACGCACGAGCTCCAAAGAGAGGCCCTGTTGGGAGAAAGAGAAAAAAGCCACATTACGTAGCTGTGTGCTGGGCCCTAGGCCGGCACCAAATCCCCCGTCAGTAAAATATTGTGGTCTGTGGCACCAAGATGATTAATTTGGAAACCACAAAGCTGATAGCATTTGAGAATTTTATTGATTACTTTATAAACTCTCCCACAGTAGTTATAAAGCCAATTAGAAATATTTTAAGTATTAGCAAACACTTTTTTTCATCATAGCATATTCTCACATGCACTGTAATGTTTTACAACAAGAAGAGATGTAAATGATTGAGACTAACATGGCGTTACTGGCGGTGGTGGCTGACAAAGCTGTTGTTGAAACTACTCCACACTTGGCACATTTGAGCGTCAAACCGCTATGAGGCTCACTCATCTGACTGCAAACAAACAGAACACCCACAGAAAGAACAAAATATTGAATTGTCACCAAAGAAACCACTGCTGCAAGTTAGCTTTTCAGTATGATTTCATGCAGAAAGTATATTTATCAAAGATGAACGTCTATCATTTTCAAATTGCATTTCTACGACATATATCCTGTCAATGTTTAGCTTTCATAATCTGAGGCTTCCCTACATGCAAAACATACTTCCATCAGTTACAGCATAAGTGGCCCTTGGTCTATAGATCAGAATTTGCCGATACACTGAGTTAAATATAAGCATGTGCTTGTGTAGACATACAATAAAAGCCCATGATTCAGACCCCTAAGAATTAAATTTTTTATGATGTGTAAAGTCAAGGTTTTCACTGTCTTTTCCTAAAGATGCATATATCAGTCATAACCGGAAACGCAAACATTGCTTTCTGAGGTCCAACACAAGAAGGTATATACTATATACACATGCAATAGGTTAAGATGTCAATTTGATCTCAATAGATTCTTATTTAAAATATCCATATTTTAGGATGATCTGAATATAGAAGCTGATGAAATGGAATGATACTAGTTATAATGAAAACAGTGACAATTTCCCACTTCAATAAAGCACGTATACCATAATCATTATGTTCAAGATATTCTTCCCAAACATTAGTCATAGACTCCAGCTTCATCATCTTTAAGTGGTTTATTCTGTTCTAGGATATTCTGTAGTGAATTCAGATTTGAAGAATTCAGATTCCGTTTCCACACTGGAGAAGAAAAACTATGCTACAGAGAAAAACCTGATTTTATTTGTGACCCCTGGTTTTTCCGAAGGGAGTTATTTAGCTTCCATGTGTCCATGTGTTTTTGTGGTTTTTACTGATGCAATTCTCAGTTTAAGCATACTTTTGTTCTAGGCTTTGAAACAGGACTGAAAAGCCAAGGAATACTAAAAATTAGCTTTAAGTACACAGTCCTTTCTATACCCCTGAAAAAATGTCTACTTTTCTGATGATAAATTTAAATGAGTGTTCAGGGTACTTCTTTGCATTTATTTGAAACTTGAAACTAACTATTGTAACTATGCTTAAAGCCAACTGGTTGTGCAGACTAGATATTCCATTTTTGGATCTAAATGAAGTAGAGAAAAGATAAATCACTCAGGGAGCTGGGATATTTTTTCTAGTTTGTATGACCTTTACAAAATCAGCGTATAGAAAAGATACATAGTCTAGGTGCTAAATTGAGCTACTATGATGAAATTTTATAAATTTTATAAAATTTTATGTCTTTGTTCCAGAGGAAACTATACACTTATTACACAAAAAGTCCAAACAGATATAAAAAATAAAGTTAAATTAGCCATACTCTCCAATGCAGACTTTATTCACATGGTAGGAACATGGGTTCTTTACTCTTCTTCCAATTTATTCTGCTGCTCCTGTTATTAGTATGGGTCTCAAATCTATAGGTTCTACCTCCCTTTCCAACTCTTCTCATCTTTAGAGAAAAAAATCAATTATTTGATGGGCTTATTGTTAATATTCTAACAGGTTTCCTGGACAGAAAGTCCCTCTTTTTGAAAGTCTAAAAAAAATTGTTAAGGACCCTGTTCCATTGACTTCCATAAATTTCAAGTAGAGAAGACACAGAATTTAAAATAGTATGTAAGACAGCTTCACTGCAGACAAATAGAAAAAGTTAAATTTTCTGCTTCAGCTGTTCTAAAAAGCTAGGTGTTATGTATTTTGTTTTCATTCTTTCCAATTATCATTTTAATAAGCTATGTGGCTACTTGCAATAAATCACCCAATGGTAAATATATTTTACATATTCAAAAATTTAATATGATCTCTATACTATATAATTGTCTAGCTGTTGGTAAACTTTTATTCATTCATTTGTTTGTAAGTATTACAGAGTACACACTGTACTCTGGTTATTTTTAATAAATTATTATCAAAAGTAGGGAAGGGTACAAACACAAAAAATGAGAGAAGTGATGTCTGAAAACTATCTCTGATTTTAAATAATGATATAGTTTCAAAAGATACAGTTTATATATTTACACAATGAGTCAATCTGAAATTATTGATTTTACAATTGGGGAAATCAATAAAGTCAGTCAGGTGGGATCCTGCTCATGTTTCCATAATTAATTATGATTATTTGTTCCTGTGTGGTTTGGAAGGAGAGTCCACTTGATTGGCTGAGGGACGAAGGAACAAGTGCGCATGTGCATCGTGGGGGCGTGGCCTCAGGGCGTCTGCGTCTGTCCTGGCCCCTCCCTCTGAGACCTTGCTCCGGATGCTGCTCTCTGGCCTGCTTCCCGGCCCCAGGAGCTGCACAGCTTTGCTCCCCACATCTTTCCACCATGGTGTTCCCACCTTGGCATCAGCGGGCCATGAACGAACCGCTTCTTCTGAAACCATGAAAATATGAAAGCTGTCTTTCGTTAAGTTGTGGGCGCTTCCTTTAAGCAGCTATGGGAAAGTGAACCCCACAGTTTTTCACTGTAGTCCTCATTACTCTCCTCATTGTTTCTCTGTGAGCGAAAATGGGGTTTTTAACATCTATAGCTTTTAAAAAATTTCCTTCATTCACACTTTGGAACAGAAACAAATTTCAATCTCTATTTACTTGGGCTAACATAGCATTAGAGATTATAAATAATGTTTTAAAATGGAGACATTAGTAGGTCTGTCTGTTTTTTTTTTTTTTTTTTTTTTTTTTTTTTTTTTTTGAGCAGCGGGGGATTGAACTCGGGCCCTTGCGCTTGCCAGGGAAGAGCTTATTCTACTGAGCCACCTCCCCGGCTCCTGGTCTTCCTGCTTTGGATAGTAACCAGCACTCTGCTTTTATAACATATATTAATGATACACTTTAGGAATGGTGTTTGAGCCAGAAGCAAATGAAACTGATGTGGTGTACAAGAATACTTTTTAGAATTAGAAGTTTTAAAATTATAATTGTCTTTGCTAAGGTGAAATGGATAATTCTAAATTCATAAGACAATGTTGTCATTTCTTTTAAGCCTGTATTATCCCTCACAAAAGAGCTCCATGAATCTGACTGAGCATTATAGAATTTGATTAACTAAGAAGATAAACAGTGTATTTGATGCTACCATTTCTTTTCTTGATCTCATCTTATAGATGTTGGAATCATGGACTCTTGATTTAGTCTGGGAGTTGAAAACAGATCTGTTAATCTTGGCTTCCTCTTTTCATTCTTTACAAAATAGTCACTGTTGGTTAAGTGATTTCACTTGCTAGATGCCCTATGAATGCTTTATACATGTTTTATGTCAGAGACTTCATAAGACAAACATTATTTTCCCCTTTTACGGATGCAGGGGCTGAGCTGCAAAGCACGAAGTAACATACCCGAAGGTACACTCAACTAGCGAGCTGCAGAGTAAGCCTTTGCTTGACTTTCAAGCTTTATTCTAATAATTGAAACTCACCCTTTTTTGTTTTAATTATTCAAGTTTGCACCCTAATAGTAGAGCTACTCCCTATAATCAGTACTCAGTATGATCCATCTGTTCTCGCGTGATTCATCTGGCCGGAAATAACTAAAGAAGCTGTTACCCCCGCCACAGGAGGGACATGCCCAAGATTCACTGTGTGACAGCTTGCCGTCCAAATGGAAGCCCAGGAGATAACGCCCACTGGAAAAGGCCTGTAGACCAGAAATGGTCTTCCTAAGAAAGACCCTCCAGTGATGACTTTTATCACAGCGTTTTTATTCCAATGTGTGACATGGATAATGTCACACTTTTATATTGAAAGCTATTAAACTTAGTCTTCTATAAAAAGTACCTGAGTTTTCTTATAAACCATTACACAGATTATAAAGACACAAAAGACTTCGATTTCTCACTGGTTAGTGGTTAAAGACTGATTATTAAATAACACCATAAATGACTTAATAAGGAGGATAACTATAAGGGTAAGTTTCACTTGAAGTTACAGTTTAATTTTTAAAAAGTAGATGCTATAAACTTTTATAAGAAAAGATATAGGGTAAATCAAGGGCATTAATGCTTCAAGTTTCTACAAATTTTCATAATTTTCATAACTTCAAAAAGCTATCAGTCTGCTTATGGAATTTTGAAGTCATTAGCTATGGCGCTCTTACAATAATAGTAAAATTAAGAGAAATGCTTTTTGAACTGTGATAATTGGTTAAAGTGTACGAGTGAAAACTGTGAGTAGCCAGAAAATGAGAGTCGAAATATCATAAACAGTGAAAAATGTATGACAAAGATAGGGCTGCCCAGTGATTATTTAAAGTAAAGATTTTTTTCTAATATATAAAATTAACCAAAAAGAATGTAGCATTGTTACCCTATCTAACTGTGTTCATCCCGGTACAGTCCTGTCATATGCCTACATTGTGTCCCCCTACTCTTGATAAACAAAAACAGGAGGTCTTTCAAAGCCCCTAGCTGAGGACCACTGTTTTAAGTTCAGCTACAACACTTGATCTCAACTGACAAGCAGAAAGCATGCACAAATATATTTATGTTTTCTTAATGATCTGCTATATTACTTACAAATTTTTGGTCATAATATTAATAATAATGTCTTCAAAATTTTTGAGTGCAAAATCTATCAGACACACTTGTACAGTAAGAACAGAATTCAAGCACAGCTATATGTGGTCAGTGATGATCTAGAGTTGGAATCACTGGTAACAACCTTCAAAACCCACCAATTGCGGCTTACCCAGCTCTGTGTTTGAGTTTTTTATCTAGGATTCCATCTCTGGAAACAAGCTTATTAAATACCAAAATGCCAATCACCATGTTGACCTGCCAAACAGAAACAAAGTTAACCTTTCAGTGGTATTGAAAGAAATCAGATCCCCCTTTTAATAAACTTAAAACTGGAAATACAGACTCACAAAAGTAGTGATACCAAGTACTTTTCAAACGTAAGCACCGAAAGGCATGCAGATCAATTTAACACTGCTATTACTTTAAATTTTAAAGTACAAGCATTTTCTATTGTCACGGTTTGTAGTTAACACCAGAGTAATTAACCTTCAATTCCCTGATTTCTAAATCGTGCTGTACTAGGGCATTCTGGGGTGTTCTGGGGCATTCTCTGGCAGTCCTCTCTCTGAGTTGACCTTGAATAAAATCAATCGGCTAAATGAGGTTTACTCTATGTTTGAGAGCCAAAGGATTTTGAATTTGGAAACCATGAGACTAAGGTGAGCCTGGGTCAGTAATGGTGTCACCACCTGCAGGGAGGACACAGGGCTGAATTCCTCACTTGTGAGGCTATTGCCTGTGGGGTTAGGAAGCACTTTGACACATTCTATTTCTCTAGGCAAAAGGGAAGGCAAGTCATGAAGGGACACCAGCACCAATTCCTGAAACACTTCCATGGGCACTTTCTTTCTGAGACTCTTATCCATAGTTAAGAGGCCTTTCCAGTAACACAGTTGAAATCAGTGTGAGAAAGTTTTGTTCCTCAAGAAAGTTTGTGAAAAGCTCCAGAGACAGGCATTCCTTCCTAGCAGCCAATTACGAGGAGCATTTGTGGCTAAGCTAAAAACACTTCCTGAAAGGAAGATGGTCACATATGAGAACTTGTACTGTAACATCATGTAATTCAGTAGTATCCCAAATTTTCTGATCAAGGAGATTATGGGGCCAAAGAGGAAAGTGATCGATGATGTAGAGTGTACCTAAGGAGAGTTACATGGAGAGAAAATATTCTCTCAGGCTTTCACAGAGAGCACATTGGCCAAGCAATGGCCGTGACTCATCCACATGGCTGACACTGACAAAAGATCTACAATCTGAGGTATAGGATCTCAGGATAAATCCTGAGGGGATTTGACTGACCTTATCAGATCCAAAAGCTACAACTTTTGTTGCATAGATCTTGCTTTATCTTGGTCTTAACCAACCAGCAGAAAAGTATAAAAATGTAGTATAAGAAGTAAAGCCATGGTGTTATGTTGAGCTGTAGCGGACTCAGGTCAACAATTTCTGACACTGCCAGTGAAGCGGAAGACCCAATACTATTATGGACTACTGGACTCTTTCAGAATATTTTGCTGAGTTAACACACTTATAATATTCAAATGTCAGAACTAAACAAAAAAAAGGGATACAGATGAATGTCCATTTTGTGTCTGTGTATTCAAAATGGTTAGGATACATAGTTACATTCTCTTAATGAATAGAGGGATTTGTTCTAATGGTGTTTATAAATAGGATATCATGTCTGCATCTTGTACAGCAAATAACCACTAGGAAGAGAGTATGCAATGTGTTAATTATTGGAACTGTCCTATCAATTTGATTTGAAACTGTCTCATTGCTATTTGTTTCTCAAGAAAATTATGGGAAAAAAGGGAAGCTGGTCCAATGGGAAAGCAAGGCAATCAAGGAAAATACTCTCTCCTTTTTACTTTTCTTGCCCGTGAGCCATGGTGGTTGGGTGATGGGCTCTAGGCGCAATTCTTCTTCCCCTTCTGCCAGTGTAGATGTGAATGTGAAGTTCTGACAGCTATCTAACTGCGGATGTAAGGAAGACTCAAAGCACTTGTGTCAAGGGGGGCCTTCCAGGGGCCACTCTTCAGAGCTGCCTGATCAGACACTGTTCAGAGTGCTTTTTCATTGTTCCACTTCTAATTATTTGAACTAAGACACAAAGCACATTCTATTAATCTACAACATAATCGTGCAGAATTCAGCACCACTCCAAAGACCTTGCTGTGGTGTGTCTAGTAAACACGTACACTTTATTTCTTCATTGTAGGGCTACTTCTATATTCACTTAGTAGCTTAGGGAAGTAAGTCAGTTGATTAAATAAAAATTCAGTGCAATAGACACAAATATGTCTAATACCCTTGATTTCTCCACGCTCTAACAATCATGCCTGGAGGCTTCATTTTTTTTGCTTAAATTATGGACAATTTCTGCTCTCTGTTACAGCTCAGAAGAGGGAGAATAAATTTTAATGAAAGAAAAACTCAAATATCCAAGTTAATAAGAAAGATGCCACTAGCGCCCAGGTTTTAATGATGTCAAGAAACCACATGGTAATTTCGCTAACTAGAAATCTAACTGCACAGTGATAGGAATGTTTGTATTTAATTCAGGCCACTTCTTTCCTCCTTTATTTTCTTCAAACATTGCTTAGCAAAGAAAAATTTATGATCAATATATTTCAAAGGGACAAAGAGAACAAGGCAAAATGCTAGGAAATTTCACGTTATCGTAACTGGAAAACTTAAGAAATTGTTTTGTGATTCCAAAAAGAAAAACTTTAAAATATTTATGCACCACATTGGGCTCGGTTCTTAACTGAGGCTGATTTAGACCCCAAGGGAAAATCGCCTGGCAGGGTTTTGATTGTCATAACAGGAACCTGCTGTGGATCTATGGTAGGTAGAGGGGCAGATGCTACTGGTCCTGTGAGACAGCCAGGATAGCTTGCAATAAGGAAGCATTTGGTCCAAACTATTAGTGTAACTGAGGTTTGAGAAACCTTGCTAAATACATATAGAGAGCTATAAATATACATATAAATATATATCAGGATACTTATTAGTGGCAACCTTGGAGTAACCTTCCCATTCATAAGTAAATATTAATAAATGATGAGATTCCATACACTGAAAGGGAAGAATCTATTTAAACTTCCTCAAACTTCTTCACAAATCTGAAATTACTAGGAGATACTGTACTGCTATGATTTTTTTTTTTTTTTCCTCAGAGCAGAAGATTGAATTCAGGCCCTTGCACTTGCCAGGCAAGCACTTATTCAACTGAGCTATCTCCCCAGCCCCATGTACTGCTATGATTAATATTTTTCAGTAATTACAACATGAATATTTCCAAGCAACAACAAAACTGTGAAAGCATTTGACAGTCAAATAAAAACTAGCTCACCAAACCTTAAAATCAGAACAGCATATACTTTAATCAAAAATGAGGCAAAGGACTTCAGATTTTTGTTTTGCCAAGAAATCAAATAAATTGATTTCAGTGTTTACCAGGACGACAGCAGCTGCAGGTCCAACAAAAGCGTACAGCAGTCCTCCTTCAAGAGAGAGCCAGCAACTGAAAATAATATTACATAAAAGCTAACAAAAATTAGTGATAAGTACCCAACCGCTGTGTCACACAAGTAGATTTATACAACTGACCCTGGAATACAGACAGAGCTCAGAGACTTGAAATACACAGTCTCAAAGTAGAAAAAGCTAGAATGAGTAGAATTCTAACTTTTGATGAGGGAAAACTACTATGTAGCCCTCACTAACAAAAACGTTCATTCAAGGCCTTTCGGGCAATTAAATCCAGTTAGACAAATTACTCTTGAGGTGATATTTCTGCATTTTCTTTCATTACAAAGTTGGCTATTACTAAAATTTTACAAAATGATGTGATCTTCTTTATGAAAATTTTTGAGTATGCCTTAAAACAAGAACGATATGCTTTAAGGGTCTTATGTGTGCTGTTCACCTGCTCTTCTCGGAGGCCTCTGAGGTACTGGGAAAAACCAGTTTAACAAACAGGAAGTGGATAAGCTCCACTTGTATGCTTTTTCTTTTTTAATTTCACTGTTTTCCCAGACTACTGAGAAAATTCACTGAAGATAAGCTTTTGAATAAGAATAAGTACAGCTGGGCTCATGTGAAGGACTAAATGCTCCAAGAGATGCCTTTTCACAGATAAAGGCATGATAGCCCATCTGGGTGAAAATATCTACTCTTCTGCAGCGGGGAGGAAGGAGGAGGCAGGGAGGGGCCCAGGGGGGCAGCAGGGCAAGATGGCGCCGGCACAGGCGGAGTCCAGGAAAAGTGAACGCGGGGGAAGGGACAGGGATTGTGGTTTCTTTTTTCCTGCTGAAGTAAAGCCACGCCCACCATTTCCTGAATTTGTTTTTCCACTTTTCACCATCTTATAGGTTCTTAGTCCATAAAATCAGCAGGTTGTCTTCAAAAGTAACACCATTACCCAGTACCTCAGCCATATTGGTTCTACCAATAACCTGCTCTGCACTGATTGTAGTTATATGACTTACATGCTCAAAACTCACAGAATATACACTTAACAAAGTAAATGTTAGGCTACAATTCTATCATACATTGGCTAAAAATTTAATCTACAGGTCATATAGACACATATAAGTATACACATCAATTTATGTACTTACATATATGTGTGTGTATATATAAATATATATAAAGTTTGCATATACTTATCTGTCAGCAGACAGATAAAATTGCATTTTTCTACTCCAGGGTAGATAATTATGATTTTATTTTGTATAAAAAATGGGGAGGAAAAAAAGACTACCTTGACAGAACACTTCAAGCTGTTATCTCAGAGATTGCTACTAAATTTCTACTGCAATTTTGTGTAAGCTCTTTTTCAGACTCACATTTAGTTTATCTCTGAAGATGTAGCAACAGATTTACTATCTCTTTGAAGTCATTTTTCTTAGGGGTTTAATACCATTATAATGGAAATTTACAGTCACACAATCAGTTCATGACTCGATGTGCTGCATTTGGCTTTAATTAGGAACTCCCTGAAAGTTGGAACCTAATACCTATAATCGTACGTCTTTTTCATATTCTCAATTCAGGGTCTTTCAAATACTGGATTCTTCGCTAAATAGTTATGCTATTGTAAAGAGTCGTAACTTGGAGGTAGCAGTGCTACAGTAAGCAGTATTTTGCAACATACACTATCAATGTTTTTCAGTGATATTGATTGCATAAGAAAAGCAAGCACTTTGGTAGCAGGAGCGCTTTCAGCTCCCAGGAAGCTTCACTGGGGTGGGAAGGTGGCATCATATTCACTTTTAGATGAACCCGGGGACAGCCTAATTAGTGTTATTTCCATCTCCACCCCGAAGACATACAGAGCTGCACTGTAAAACTTATGGCTTCAATGAGATGCCCACACTTTCTCCATTTCTCAGTTGCCTCCTCAGCACGACAGCAGAAGATATGAAAGTGCATTGTTTTAAATTTGAAATATTAAATATAAACTTTACTGTAAATTCTGATTGAATTTATCAGCACCGTAGTTGTAAGATGGGCTATCATACCTAGTTTTTGTCTTCTGATTTCTTCCATACGTTGAGCATTTCCTAATTTGGAACCTCTTGATGGCCCTGAGCTATATATTTTAGTATGTATTACCCTAAAAAAGCATCCACACTTGAACTAGGGCAATAGTATGTAGTTAATAACCATATATATTATCATGAATGATATTAGAAACTCAAGGTAGAATCATATTCTAAAAGGTAAGCATGTCAAGATTTGCTTATTCTTTAATAAAAGCACTTGAGATCGAACATGTGACCCCAAAATATTTTTAAAAGCCTAATGCACTGGTCTTAGTAAGAAATTAAAATGTGGATCCTGAACATGGCCAGATCATTTCCATCATTTCTCCATTAACCTCTGTACACTTGAGCCACCTTACACTGCTCCTTCCTAATGCAGTTTGTATCCCTGCTAGTGACTTCATGACAAAATACAGGCCACCAGCTGTCCCAACTAAGATGAATGAAGTCTCTTTGATGATCTGATGAACTACAAATGCAGTGTGTCACTGGGGATGGACTTACTAGTGGTCGGTGCCATAACCTTTCGTCCTGGTGAAGCCCACCGAGGTGGCCACCACTAATGCCGGTAAACCTGCAAGAAAAGCAAAGTCACACTTTGCACACAGCAAGAAAACTCCACATGCCCTGGCCCACCAAGAGTCGGGACAAGCTCCAGATGCTTCGATCGGAGAAGCTCCCTTTGGACAAATCACTGCACAAAATGTGTCCAACACAAACTTGCTTTCAAGTGCAAAAGTACACGAGTGTATATGACTAGGCTTCAGACAATGAGTACTTCCTGGATGTTGCTAGGTTACGACCACATTGGATGGGAGCTGAAGGGGCACCAATAACAGAGATTTAGTGTATCTTTTAAGTTACCTTTTTCTTTAGAGGTTTAGTGTTTTAAAGGAAATTTATAGTTATGAAATCAGAAAGGCAGAAACTGGGTAGGTGATGGAGTATCACAGAGGGACAAAAGGAAGTGGGAGGCACATGGACCAGAGCAAGCTGTGCTTATAAAGGAAAAAGTGAGTCTCACCATCGGACTCTGTCTTTCTAATACACCCATAATTGCAAGGATGCAGGACTAGGAAACCTGCTTACCCATGCACCTGTGCCTGTGCTACCTTAAGACTTCTTTTACTCTGTATGACTCACACCTCATTCAAGTTCAACAGAATCGCTCTACCTTTTGGTGGACAGAATTTAGCTTAATCATCTACATTGCTTAAAGGGCATTATTATTATTATTTATTTATTTATTTATTTATTTTTTTAAGTTTTGACCATGTGTTCTGTTCAGGAAGATCATGTAGCCTGCCTCTTCAGATTAAAAATTCTGTCATTTAATCATCTTCTTTCATTCATTCTGTCAGTCTTCTTCCTGCTATTGTTTCTTCTGTGAGCCTTCTTTAGCGACAACATATTCTTCCATGAGGTTTAATGACAAGAATCGTGGGACAGTATTTCAGGGGGATCTGCTATGCTTTCTCTTTAGCCAGATACTGGAGACTATATTATACATATTATATGCTATATACTGTGTACTATATACTGTATATTATATATTATAAGTCTTCTCCTTACCCCACTTTCTATCCTTCATCTTGGATGTCATTTGTTGACATATTGGATTGACTGAACCTAATTCATTAGGAAAAAAATGTTCTAGGTAGTAATTGAAAGATGAACAGTCTTCATTTCTTGCAATTTGGATTGTGTTTCTAATTTTCTTGCCTTGTACTTGGCCTATGCAACTCATATGCCACTGTTTTGTCCATCTATTTCACTCTGTTATCCATAATACTTTAATTTAACAGTGATTTTGGAGGGCAGCCATAAACCCTTTTGTTCAAGATCTTTAGTAACATAGTTTAAAAAAGTAGTTATTAATCTTTTTTTTTTTTTTTTTTGGTACCAGGTATCGAACTCAGGACCTTGTACTTGCCAAGCAGGCATTTATGCCGCTAAGCCATCTCCACAGCCCGGTAGTTATTAATCTTGGAAATAGACACCTTTTTCTCTTTGTTAAGAAATACATTTTATTATCTGCATTCTGTATTTCTTGAGTACTAATTCATGACAAAAAATACACCTTGACCTGATACTAATTCAACTTTAGATGGTTTCTGTCACGCAGTCTGGACAAACATTTTATGAAAATCAGTAGAACGCTTCTTCAACATCATCAGTGTTTTCCTAGTTGCCTGTACAGACAGTCCTAATATACTAAATATGAATATATTCCCATTAAAATTTGAGGTATAATCTTGGAGTATTCTTGACCTTCTTTTATCTCTCGGAAGCTTTTTTTGTACCATAACAGGTCTCTTTACTTACAATTTCCAAGGTTCGATTGAACTTCCTACTCCTGTCTTGAATTTAGCCTGAAATCTTGCAATTGTTTTATTGTGTGGGTCCTTTAAAACTCAGAGATAAGTCATAAGTATAGCTGTCCTTTTTTAACTCCTGAAAATGCGATTTTTAAGTTAAGTAGGCTACCATCAGAATTGGTCCTGTGAATAGTAATAATCTTTGAGAAGTTTTCATCATGAAGCAATTTGAGAGAATCTTCCCTAAATACAGTCAGAATTAATTACTTCTCAGGGTGGCAGAAATTCTGTTTTGAGGACCCCACTGACCACACATGAAGTTTCACTTGTATTCCAGGTAGCTTTCTCCCTGTGGTATGGATGGCTTTATTCTTTTATTGTTTTATGGTTTCTTAGAGTAGAATCTTCAAAAGCATTTGGGGGAAGGTAGATATATGTCTAATGAATCATCATGCTTTGGTCTTGAACTTTTAACACGTTACATTTTCAGGAAAAACTAAGAGATAGCACTTTTCTTTCCTGTAAACCTCTCAGGTCCTACTGCCCATCATGCAGTAAGTGCTGACTGTTAATTGACAAGCTATGTGAGCATTTGATCTTAACCTTTTTAAAATCCTACATGATGGATGAACATTTAAAAACAACCACCCTCCTCCATTTCCACTTCCCACATCAAATCAAACAAAAGTAGTCCAGGATGATCCTTCCCTTCTGCAGCGTAATACAGATACTCAAAATCACCTTAACGAGAGCCTGCGCAGAGTGCTTACCCCATCCAAGGCACAGAAAGCGTTTCCTTATGAGACGCGTCCTGATTTTTCCAGTTACAGCCATGTATGATTGCCATGCCTCAGTTAAAACCCAACAGAATGAAGCCAGGAAGAAAAAGTGCAAACATGCAGTGGTGGTGGTGCAGATGCTCTGTGGAGACAAACAAAGGAGACACAGGCTGAGCAGCGCTGGGCCTCGTGCGCTCTTTATTTCAGGTAGCTACTCTCTGCAGGACCAGAGTCCTTACTCACAGGAATTAGACACTCTGCAGTCATTATGCTGCCTACAGTGCTGACAAGAGAAAAAAAAGTGCATCCAGATTCTTTTATGAGAGCCCAGAATACAAGCTGAACCTCCAGAGAGATGAAAATTACTGCTTTATTGAGTTTTCCACCTAATATGTAATTATGGAAATGGTCCTTTCTTTGGCTTAATTTGTCACAGGCACCTTGAATAATTATTTGGACTGCTTTCTTTATCTTTCCTTTGTACCCCAGAATTCTTTTTGGTTGTTTTATCAGTGTTGATATTAAGCTTACTTCTGCAAATGCAACAGCCTTTCTAAAAGAAATATTACTTGGCTTCTACGTATGTGATATTCAAGATACAAGAGCAAAATGGAAAATGAAGTTTGGTTAATAGCCTAGGATGAAAATAACATACTTATTTTAAAGAACTTAATACTTTGCTTCTGTGTTAGCACATTGCACAACCATTCTAACCAAGTAATTGTGAAAAATCACTGACAGTGCACAGCCAGGAGTTTGTGTATTTTTCCCCCCACATAACTTAGTCATTCTAAATGCGGCACACTTCAGTTGTGACTTGTCTGCTGAAGACCAGCAGTTTCATTTTGGTAAAGACTTCTACTCAGTTCACTATTGGTATAACTTCTTTGGGTACATTTTATTCAAATACAATTCTTTAGAACAGAACTAATATTTTCATCAATCTCATTCTTCCTATTTGCAAAATTTCAAAATGAGCAAAATAGGAGAGTATAAATACCCCAAACCAAATATACAGAAATATTAACTCCCATCTTCCTGGTTCCAATCCCATCAAGTAATCAAAGCAGAATCTTAACAGAATGTTTATATTTTGGCCCCAAATTTCCAAAGAAGTCACTTTGTTGAAATTCACCAGAGGTGCAATCAGCTTCTTAGTTCAGTCCTATGCAAAGAACTGTACTGTGTTTGTTGCATCCTCTTGTTCCAGTGATGAGAGAAGATGCAGAGAAATTGTGCACCCTGTGAGAGAAATTGTGCACCCTGTGCCAGGTGCACAGCAAGGGCGCAGCCAATTCTAATGATCCCCTTCATTGTTACCAATGGTGCTCAGATGGATATGAGCAGTTTTCAGGATGTGCTTCCCTACATGGACTCAGTGCTTAAGTTTATTTTCACAAATGCCATAACTTTTGGTATAACAAAGTCATCGGTTTCTTTACTGATCTTCTTTACCTTTACCTTGGCTCAGAAATAAGGTAGCTAGCTGTAATAATATTGCTTTTAAAAATGTAGATTTAACCAATCCTGGTTCCTACTGCACTTGGGAGTTTGAGGCTGTTTTCCAAGTTAAGGTTTAAAGAAGTATAATGTGACTGCTTTGCTCATGCCTGGTCTATAATCCCAATCTGAATCCCAAAGATAACCTTCTCAGTCCCTCTTTGGAGATCAGTTATGATTCTAATTTAGGTTTCATTTCCTTCTACCAATTTGTCTCATCTCAAGTGTATGTGCTGGCAAAGTTATTTCTTTTCTATTTTTAAGTGATCAGTATGGGCTTTATTGAAAACTGTAAAAAACATGCTGGATGCCTTGAAATGTTATAGTAAAAAAATGAATATTTTAAAAACTTACTGTATTTGTTATTTTGTAATTCCCTGACTTGTTATGGTTTGTGTCTAGTGGTCCCCACAAAGCCTCATGCACTCACTGGGGTGGCTTCTAGAGTTTATGATTAATTCATGATCCATCGCTGAGATTATGGGTGTGGGTGCTACACCTGCCCTGGAATGGGCAATCTGCATACAATATAGGAAGGGAGAGAGGTTTGCTAGCTGCCACAGCTGCTGCTCCTGTCTTTGCTCTATGCTGTTTTCCTCTGCTAAGAATGGCTGCTTTCTCCCATGTGCTGCTCTGCCTTGGAGCCAGCTGAGTACGGACTGAAACCTACACTAACTGTGAGCTAAATAAGCCTTCTCTTCCTTCATTTTAGGTGTCAGGTATTTTGTCTCAGCCACAAGAGAAAAGTAACTATGACCCTTTATTTATTTTTATTTTTATTTTTATTTTTATTTTTATTTTTATTTGCAGAACCAGGGATTGAACTCAGGCCCTTGTGCTTGCCAGGGAAGCGCTTATTCCACTGAGCCATCTCCCCGCCCCCCCTTACTTTAATATTAATAAAAATTGAAGTAGATATAATTTGGGGCTAATAACATTTATTTTAATAGTTGATGTGTCTCTGCACAGTTATATGGCCACAGCCTGTGAGGAAGAACATATTTAACCAAGGAAGTACGGCCTGTTTTTACAGCCAATAGCTGACATTATGGCGAGATGAATGTTCATATGTCCAAATGCACTCCCAGTTGGGAATGAGCCCAACCAATCCAGGGGAAGAACATATGTGCCCTCAGGGGATAAACCCACAAAACTGATATTCTAGGAAGATGCAACAAATTATGATCCTAAGAAATAAAAGGAGTCACAGTATCCTTCATCATTGTATAAGGAAGTGGCAGGCAGTCAAACCCTTAGCACAAGGAAACACAATGATTTTCCTCTGATGTGTTAGACATGCTAATTTGTAGTAATTCAGAGTGTTTTTAAAATACAATGTTTTTCCAACGACCCATCTTACTTTCCAGAACTGCTATATCAGTTTCACAGGAGTAGCCATTCTAGTCTTCTGGGTTGGGAATGCTTTGATTTCTTCTCCTATGTGAACTAGATCCTGCATCAGCAACTACCCAAGTTCAAGCATTTCTAACTTCTCTCAGAATGGTGCCTTTCCCACCCACAACCCACAAATACTGATTGTCCTTTCCTTGAACAGGTTCATACTTTGGCAGCTCCCTGGTTATCGCTACCACAGGGCTCCCTATCCTGACTGTGAGGTGACAGCTTTTTCTCTAGAGCTGTCTGTTCTCCATTGCCACTGATCCAGATCTCCATAGCCCCCTGTTTTATATGAAGACTCAGCAGCACTTCCAGCTCATCATTTGACCCTTCTCTTGTCCCTGCCTTGTCAAAGCCCCATGCTGTCTGTGGAGGACCACCTGAGCAGCTGTTCTTGAAAGAAGAGCGATTGTCTCCATTTTGGCTGAGCACCAGATCTCCAAACATTCAATGCTTTTTCTGCACATGGCAGAGGTAAATGTAGGCCACCCGCCTAGCCCAGCTTACAATACTCACCTACTTCTCACAATTCTCAGTCATTCCTCCTCAAGCCACTCCTCCACTGAATAAAACCTGAGTGAGGCCCTGGGTCAGCCTCTTTGTTCCCAAAAGCCATCTTCATGGCTGGACTTAGGGCCCCTTGGCTCCCCAATAATAAGTATGTTTTAGTGCTTTTCTTTTGCTATGGTTTGCAAAAGAAACCATGGGAGCGGTAGATTGGAATTAACTTGGTGGGCTTCCAATAACACATCTTTGAGATTACAAATATTAACTTCTTGGACCAAGAGGAAAACCGGGAGGGACTCCTACAGCCATCTCCTCACATCTCATCGGTGCCACAGCTGATGGGTGCTCCCGGCAAATAGGTCCTAACTTGAAAATGGATTTAAGTCACCTGGCTTATACTTGCCAGCCTTAAGGACATCTTTGACTGCAGATTCTTACAGACATTCTTAAAATAAATGACAAAAAAGATGTGATGAGTGATAACCCTGACCAGTATTCTAAAACCCAAAGCAGATGATTAGAAAATGAAGATGGCCGGGACATCAGACGGGAAGTGTAAGGAGTCGGAGGAAGACACAGAAAATAGGACAGTGACACTGTCCAGGGGACATGAAGTTCTAAGCTATGCTGGCAGTGCTTCCTGAAGGAAGAAATGAGGCCATGCAGGGAAAGGCAGAAGTTAAAGGAAAGGGACAGATGCGGGAGGACACAGGAAATAAAGATACATTCTCGGCTGTATCAGAGACACTGATTCACCGGAGATGAAGGAAGAGTATGTTTGAACGTACAGCATTGTTAACATTGTTAAGGCAGCTATGGAACAGTAGAAAAATATATTTGTAAAATTACAGAAGAAATGCAGTTAAGAGAAATCCATCAGGGCAAAGGCGATAACACATGAGAAGGGCAACAGATTAGAAAACAACGAAACATGGGAGAAAATAAGAAAACAAAAATAATTCCAAAGGTGTCATAAATCACAGTAAGTAGAAATTGTTTAAAGTCACTTGTTAAAGGGCCGGCCAGATAGCTCAGTGGACTAAAGCGCCTACTTAGGCAGGTGCAGGGAATGGGGTTCGCTCCCCGCCCTGGAGCATGCTGAGACAGTGACTGAGACAGGGCGTGGTTGCATGGGCCTGTAATCCCAGTGCTTGGGAGGCTGAAAACGGGGATTACTATGAGCCTGTTCTGTGTAGGGAGACCCTGTACAAAAAAAAAAAAAAAAAAAAAAAAAAAAATCACTTGCTAGCTAAAAAGTGTATAATTTTGCAGTGGATAAAATCAGTGGTAAGCCAGGGATACAGCTCAGTGGCATAAATGCCTCTCTGACAAGCGCAAGGTCCTGAGTTCAATCTCTGGTACTGTTAAAAAAAAAAAAAAGAAAGAAAGAAAGAGAAAAGAAAACAGTAATATATTTCAGATCCAAAGACACAGATCTATTGAGAATAAAGAAATTAAAACCTATATTTTAATTAAATGCTAATATGCAGAGGCCAGATAGCACAATATTAATATTGGAAAAACCACTAGCAGTAATGAAGAAGGATATTTTACACCAAAGAAATGGGCAGTCCATGAATAAGATTTAGAAGTGACCCTTCTGTGTGAAACCAGTGGCATTTTTCACAGTAGATGAAGCAAAAATTGAGAAACCAGAAAATACACTATTAAGTGAAGATTAAAATGAACTCAGGATGTATCTCTCAGCCATAGAAAATGAAGGGAAAAATAGTATTTCAAAAAGCAAACATTTTTTAAAAGTAGGAGATACATGAAATAGAAAACATACTTCTAGGGAATGTAGAAGGTAGGTAAACTTGCTTTTACTAAAAACGTGAAAAAACAAAATACTGAAATGAAATACATTAGTACAATATTTACAAACTCACAGAGTGTCAATATCTATTCAACTTAATTGCAGTATACAGAAAGAAATCAAGAATTACTTACAGTTATAGCAACATATCAACAAATCTAGACAAATCAAAGTAATCCCATCACTTCAAACATTGATGTGTCTATAACAAATAAATTATAGATTCCATTTGCTAGTCACATGGAACAAAACATAGCTGAGAAACCCGCAATATCCTCTGAGACCCATTAGCAGATGCTTGTATATAAGTGATGTCCGGAGAAGAAATCCTGATATACCTCCTCAATGAGTTCACAAACAGCATGCTAATAAGTACATATTTATACTATTAAGATGATGGTCCTGCTTATAGATCAAATAGGAACCACCGCAAGGATGAAGTTAAGGTGCAGATTTTCAAAAGGGATTTGAAATAAACATAGTATCTATGCATAACTTTGTACATCCTCCGCAAATGATAGTTGTTTATAATAAAATCATAGTAAGAGCTAGGTCAAGTATATAACTGCAGCTTTTATTTGGTAAAATAAGAATATTTGAAGATATCTGACTGCCTCTTAAAGAATAATGAGAAAACCATCTTACCACACAACTATTCTGCCTTAGACACCTATTTAGCAGGAATGCTACAATGCAAATGATTTATAAAAGAAGAAATCGAAGTCATAAAAGTCCAACAACTCTCCTAAAGTTTCACAGGTAGCAGAGCAAGAAGCCTATGCTCCTGCTACTATCATAGGTTACTTGTGGTCCAAGGAATTCTGGTCCTGCCAATGTTAATTTGCACATAGTCATAGCAGATCCTTTGATGTGGCTTCAAATTGTTTTTGAAACAATTTTGTATAAAGGGTAAATGATGTCACAAATGAAAGTGATATTAAATGAGAAGTCCTGGCTGGTCAGATAGCTCAGTGGACGACAGTGCCTGCTTAGGGAGACGCAGGGACCAGGGTTCGATCCTCAGCATGCCTTGCCAGGCTTGCCCATGGGGCACACTCAGATGGTGACTGAGACTGGGAGTGGTGGCACATGCCTGTAATCCCAGCACATGGGAGGCTGAAAACCGGAGGATCACTACGAGTCCAATCTGTATAGTGGGATGCTGTAGACCCTGTATTAAATACAAAAATAAAATAAAATAATAAAAAAATAAAGAAAGAGAAGCCCTTACTGCCTAAATAACCAGCTAAAAGAATGAAATGCATGTTTTCCTAGTAGAGCTGTGGTTGTACAGGTGTCATCAACCTTTGCAGATATATTTGGAGATACCTGAATAGAGCACCTCAATAAAATGAATCATGAAAGCCAGTAGGTGTCATGAACTCATGGTCCATAGTTTCATGAAATTAAATGAGAACTGCTAGGATAGTGGCATATGTTTGTTATCCTAGCACTCTGGGAGAGTGAGGGAGGGGGAGCCCTGTACAGCTTAGCCACTTACAGAGACCCTTTTTCAAAATAAAGATTAAAAATATTTGGGGATATTCCTTAGTGGCAGATTGCTTGTTTCAGTCTCCAAATACAGACACAAAAAACGTTAAATGAAAATGCTTATGACATGACAAACATATTCAGAATCTTTCTGTGAATGTCACTTCATCCAGCTTCCTGCATTTAATAGCTGTGGTGACCAGCTACACCTTAATGGCACTCTTCTTCTTGGATGTAATGGAAAATGTCAATAAAAAGTGAAGAGAACTCTTCATTTACCACAAACGCACAAGTTGCCATGGTTACCTAAGAGTTAGGGCACCAACCTTGACGAGATAACGTCATCATCTGCTCCAACCCTGTAGTTTTGAAAAATTGGAATCAAAATCTTTGTTATAAGACTGGCTTGGGGGCCTGGCCCTAGCTCAGTTCTTTAAGTGGCTGCTTCCACAAACCTGTCAGCCTCAGGTTGCTGTAGTTTGATCCCCACAACACTCCAGCCAGCCAAGCCTGCCCTGCACATTTGGAGCCAAAAAACAAACAACAAACAAAATCTTATTAAAGGGGCTGCGGAGATGGCACAGTAGGATAAGCACTTGACTGACAAACTCAAGGATCTGAGTTCAATCCCCGGTTCAAAAAAAAGATTAACTTTTGGGGCTCAGTGGAATAAGTGCTTCCCTGGCAAGCGCAAGGGCCTGAGTTCAATCCCCAGTTCTGCCAAGAAAAAAACCCTCAAAAAACCCAAACAAGACTGGCTTTAAATAAAAGTAACTGCAAATAACTTTCTATCTTTCTTTCTTTCTTTCTTTATTCCAGTACTGGGGATTGAACTCAGGACCTTGTGCTTGCCAGGCAAACACTTATTCTACCTAGCTCTCTCTCCAGCCCTGCAAATAGAAAGTCATACATAACATCAAAAAACTAAGTGATGGAAACTTAGTGGTAGTAAGTACATAGGAGTATCTCAGACAATAAAACTCCTGCTTGCTGTAATGTCATGAATTCATATTAAAATAAAGGAGCACTATTTAAAAAAGTAAATGCTAGATAGATGTCAACAGAGATAAAAATCTGGTCTGAGGATGTCAAAAATATGCATCTTGCATAAAACATGCTCATAATTTGAAGACCTTAGAAAGTCTGTTGTACACAACAGGAAAAGTATGATATTTTGAAACATGTCCCTCGGGAACCCAAATGTTTGTGCACCATCCACAACAGATGCCTCATTATCTACTGCTACCTGCAGGCTTAGCAAAATAATAGTTTTTGTAAAAATGAAATAAAAATTAAAGTCACTTGCTAAACAAAGCCAAGAGTTCAACTAAACTTCTACTAATAATTTTGGAAATTTATAATGTGTTACTAACACCAAGATACTGCTACGAATAACTGATTGCATTCTCTGCTGTGTTTCTCTGTACTCTGTAGCAGCAGAGGAATGGTGCAATGGTAGCCTTGTACCCTTGGGTGTGGGGTGTGTTCAGATATCCCTTCCCAGCTCGACAGCACTGTTCACTCCAATCAGTCATAACAGTGATGCAAAAAGAAATTGCTTTCAACTCCCAATAAATCGAGCAGACAAGACCCTGAAGGCCTGTTCCTGAGAGTTCTGGACTTAGAAAATGAGTCTTAAGTGACCTGGGGAGCTGAAGAAGATAATCTTTTCTATCAAGAAAACATTCATTTATTTTGTTTGTCATCTTGGATCACCTGTCCTGTGGGTGCCAATATCTATTGTCATGAAAACAATTCTCTTTTTGAAGAAATATTTATTTTTCTGGTACAGGGTCTCACTACGCAGCTTGGAGTCATAGTGATCCTCCTGTGTCAGACTCTCCAGCACTGGGATTACAGGCATGTGTCAGCACGCCTGGTTCTGGTGACCAGCATAGCACACCCAGGGTCCTGGGGCCCACACGGTATGTAGTACAGGGAATTGAACCCAGGTCCTTGTGCTTGCCAGGCAGGTGCTTAGACTGCTGAGCTATTTCCCCAGCCAAAAATAATTCCTGATGGTAGAGCAGCATGGTATGGAAAGATCATAGGTTTTAGTAGCAAGATGACATTTCTCAACTTGACTATACACTGGTGGTGCCTGAGTAGCTCTCAAAACTGTCGATCTGTTAGTGTTATTCCCCAAATCCCAGCATCTGAGGTAATGGGTATGGGGTGGAGCTCAAGATTAGAACTGAGAAAGCTCCCCATGGAACTCTAACGTGCACCCAGGGCTGAGAATCGGCATCTTCCGTAGTCACAGGCTGGGGCCTACAAACTGAACTACTGAACGATCCATCTTGCATGAAGTCCCCAGGTTCCACTGCCTTGATTTTAACATTCCACAGCCTGGATTTGGGGCCTAGAAGATGAGAGTGACTGTATCTATTATGTATGGCTGTTGTAACACTTACAACAAATAATACATTGCCTAGTTCTTGGTAGATTCTCAAAAGTATTAACAACAGCAAATATTGGTCCATGCTTTCAACCTGTTAGAGTGATTATTATATTAGGCAATCTTAAAGTTCTAGGAAGAGTAACAAGTGTGGGACACTCTGCTGTGACTTCCTAGTTTTATTCAGAATCCCATTAGAACTGATCGTCTGCCTTACAGGACACACTGTAGAAATACAGCCAAATGATTAATACTGGGGACAACTTTGGAAGAGTGAAAGGTAGAAAAAAAAATCCATGACATAGAAATCCTGCAGGAAAAGGTGATGAGCAGGAAAAGACTACCATTGCCATCCTGTGCTCTTCCTTTCTACAGATACTGTAAGAGAGCATCTGCTATTGTTCAGTAACCCCTCAGTTATGGTAAATGCCGTCCTTGGGCTTGCTACAGGCCTTTGTGCGGGGGGATTTATTGACAAGTCAAAAGAATTAAACTCCCAAGAAACAACTTCAACCTGAAATTGCACAGATCCACTCATGCCTGCCTTACATAATCTTTCTTATCTCGAATTATCCAATGTTAGGTATTTTAAGCCCAACACATCCCTACTTTCCCTTTCTCCTCAACTGGTTCTTCCTTCTTGCAATACTCCATCCAGTAAAGCACCAGTTCCTACTGGATTATATCTAGTCAGGCTGGAGGGACTCTACTGCCTTCTCCATTTCCTTGGAGACCGGCTCTCAGAGAATCAGTGAAGGAGTGAGATTGGTATAGTGAGATCACCTGTCTTGTTTTTAACTAGGACACCTTTGTAGTACACAGTGGTCACACTCATCATGAGCTGCTGGCTCATGGGCTTAGCGCATCTTAATTCTTATTATGGTCCCTTCCCTTTCCTCCCCTCTCCCTTCTTCCATCCATTGGCTCTACTGCATTTGCAAATGATTGATCTCCCTGTTTCCTCTCATCTGTCTTTTATGTTGTTCCTCATAGTGCTTGGTTTCTGTAGAATGAGACCACCTAAAGGATGGCTCCATCTTCATCATCAGAAGTGGCGGGAGGTCCGGAGCTGTGCACGCCTTTGTGAGATGTTCTGGCCCCCTCCTTGTGCCAATTACTCTCCTTGTGCCCACTTGACTAAGTTAAGAGCCTCCTGGAGAGGCCACTGGGCCATGGTGGCACTCTGCCCAATCCACTGATCTTTACAGCTGACGTGCTATTAGGAGGTGGGGTCCAGTGGAAGTAGGCATGCCACTGGGGCTGTGTCCTTCCAGGGTGGGTCTCACCCCCTGTGCTCTGCAGCCACTTTCAGCTATTCTGAACTTAGCAGCCTTGCTCAGCTGCATCCTTCTGTCCTTTTTAAAACTTTATTTATTTATTTATTTGGTACAGGATCTTGCTTTGCAGCTCAGACTCCTAGTGATCCTCCTGTCTCAGCCTCCTCAGCACTAGGATTTCAGTGGCTGGCTTGGTGTGGGGCCAGCATGGCATGTAGTACTGGTAGCTGAACCTCAGTCCTTCTGCTCGGCCGGCAGCCGCTTACACTGCTGAGCTATCTCCTTGGCCAGCATCCTTCTGTCTGGATGCTTTTGCCTTTGAGCCATCAGCACAACCTCAGCTTTGAGTCGTGGGTATCAGGCCTTTTGCCCCACCCACAGAAGAGCTGAACAATACTATCCCCAACAAGTTAGTGAAAGAAAAGTCTTAAAATATGTTGGGCATATGCAAAGTGCTTAACCAGTATGAGATGTAGTTATCAATATTTTTACAATTATTAGAAGGGGTGCAGGCAAGAGATTTACTTTTGCCCTGAGAAATACTGAAGTGAGTTTAAATACAAAGTGATGAATGCAATGGACTGAGAATCTGCAAATAGGAGAAACTGATTACATCAAGCTGTGTGGAAGTCTGATGGAAATAAAATCTGAGGCACATGACACTTGCTCTTTGAGGAAAGAACAGTGCCTCCTTGCGTTGAACACGAAAGGAATGAAGAAAGCATAGGCAGCGACGTAGATATATTAGCATACTTTGTGGTGAGATGACCAAAAAAGTTTTTTGGATTAGGAGTTGGGTCAGATGCTAAAGCTAAACATGTAGGAGGGACATAAGAGGTTTGAGGATATAAGAACAGAAAGGAAATTCTCCTTGCTGAGGACCAGAAGGTCAAGGAATCCGGAAGCACCAGGAATCACTGAATCCTCTGCTGAAGTGACTAATTATGCATTTTCACCCACTAGCTACCACTAGAAAAATGTAAGACTATAGTATAGACTCACTTCCTCCTCTGAGACAACGGGTTCCAGTCCCCTGGGAAGGTAGAGAAATACTTGGTTCGCTGTTTCCTCTTTAGGATGTTTTCTTCTAAGGATAAACCCTGTACCCAGCCCCGTTGCTTTCCTCCTTTCACCTGTGACATTCTCCTTGCTACTGTACATAGGAAGAGATAAACCACCTCAATGGGAGCAATTCAGACAACTGCCAGAGATAAATAAAAATCTCAGCTCACAGGCTGGGAAATGCTGAAGTTACATTGCAGCAAATCCCTCCCTTGTTCTGAAGCAATATTGAAGATGTATCTCAAACTGCTTGTTATCTTTTTAATAAAAAATTACTGTAGAAAGCTTGGAAACACACCAGGCTAGCTTCTCCGTTTCCCAGCATGAGAGAGAAATGACTGTGATCAGGATACTGTAGTGGAGGTTGGACTAAAATAACAGATGGTGAAACAAACTATCTCTAGTAGCATTACTTTTACAAGTAATGACTATAAACATCTTTTTGGAAGATACTCATGTACTGGGACAGAATAGCTTTGTTCAGAAAGGCCCTAGGTGGTCTTTTTCTTCACCATGTCTTAATAGGTTTTTGTCCTTGAGGCATTGGGGGTCAAAGTATTTACTGAGTAAGAAAACTCTGAATTGGGGAAGTCATGGATGTATTACACAAGAGGAGAAAAATCCAGAAAGTTCTAGAAGTACTAAAGCATGGACAAGCAATTATGATCTATGCATAGACTTAGAATGGATTACTGGACTGCCTAGGGCCAGGAAGGTAAGAACACTTCCTATCCGGAATTTACTCTTCTGAGCTTTTTGTTTTTTACAAACCAGGTTCTTAACATTACTGAATTTTGTTATATAAAAGATAGCAAAATTTTGTTACTGCCTCTTAGTTCTAGAGTCTATGGAGACTGGCAGAAAGTTGATTAAGAAGGGAAAGAAAATTAAACATCATTTTACTTTATTTTCAGAAAAAGGAAAGGTAGCAGCATACTACCCAACAACCTCTAAATTGATTTGTAATGCTGACAGGTGGTCCACAATGCTGTTTGCTTCATTATTAAGCTATTTTGGCTTCAATATGATGTGCTACACATTGTATCATTCTCTGATCATATTTTGTTTTTATTTGAAATGAGAAGAGGAAAAAAGTATCAACAAGAGAAGAGAAGCAAAATCGAAAAGACCATGAAGTCAAAAATAGCTCTTGCAAATATTTAAGTACAGTCTCTGTTCTTATAGCATGACTTTAAATTACACAGTTGAAAGTAATGTGGACGAGCTGAGAAACTCCTTCCATTTTTACCCACAAGCATAAAAGTAGGGTAAAAGGAGAGAGCGGGATCTGGTCCCAGGTTGAAGGGCAGAAGGTGGAGAGGGGTGGAGAAGGAGGAAGAATGTGTTCCCCATCTCACTGCAGAGCTATAATTTCATTCTCCTCATTTTAAGTGGGTGAAACTGCTCTCAGCCCTCCTCCCCCTTGCATCTCTCTATTCTTTTCCATACATCCCTGCCTTCTGAGGAGAGGCGTGGCAGGAGTCAAAGTCTTAGAGCAGGAAAGAGAGAAGAAAGAGAATCCAATTATATCCAACAACCTGTGCTCCTCCCATGATCACAGTGCCTCGACACCAGAATTCTACACCAAGGTGTGTCTGGATGTACAAGCTACTTACCTCTAAGGAACCAGATACTATAAATAGCTGAGTCCTTTCAAATCCAGCTAATATTGTGTGAATAAAATCTAACCTACTCGTCTCCCCTATTCAGTTCAGTCTGAATACAGCAAGTGGACGTTTCTAGGAGAAATCAGATTATGCTTCACGCACAGTTGTCAATTACAGTTTCTCAATGCGTGAAATGCTCGCTTGTAATAAATGAAGTACTTTGACAGAAAAAACACACATTCTTCCAGGTTTCTAGGAGGCCATTTAATGCATGACTACAGCAAATAATGACTACATCGAAGAAGCACGTTACACCTTGTCTTCTTCCATGAATTCAACATTCATTTTTCTTGTATCATCACGTTCTCTGATGCAAATTTGTAGCTTTAGTCCTGTTTCATAGGTTATAACTTCTAAAAGGAATTTGTTTTCATCTTTTTAAGACTAGTAGAATTGTTGGTATATAAATTTGCCTAGGAAATATTTATTGTGTGAAAAGAAAATCACCCTTATTAATAATTTCAAAGAAGGTTCCGGCCTGAACACATACACCATTGCTTACTAATGTACGGAGGAATTTGCCAATCACTAGCATTTTGGAGACGATTAGTGTCCTCCAATACTCCAATACTTGTTCTCATAACAGAATCTTAAAAGTAGAGGGACCTGGTAATAAAACCTACATTTCCCATTCTTTATTTCAGCTAGGGTTACATGACTGGATTTTTCCTAATGCAAGATAACAAGAATAGCATCTAAAATCTTGGGGAATATGTGTCTTGGTATTTTCCACTTATCCGCTGGAATAATTACATGATGGCTGGATCTGGAACAGCCTTCTTCCAGGGTCTTTACTCCAGGTTTTACATCCAGGACTGAAGAAGACTCATGAGGAAGAACAATTCCTACTCTTTGTACTAAGCACAACAATAGCAACTCAGAAAGAAGTCAAAAAGGAGATATTTGAGAAATGCAAGAAAACAGGTAAACCAACAGAAAAAGGTCAAGCAGAGAACTTTTAAGTCTTAGGAAAAGGCAAAGAAAAACAAAGTAGGAGATACACTTACAATATAACCTTTACTTTACTGGTATTTTCAACCAGATGCTGCAGCAACCCTCAGTGTATGAGTGCCTTAGCCACTTTCTCATTGCTCGGACAAAACACACCACACACCCAAGTTAAAGGAGGAGAGGTTCATTTTCGCTCACAGCTGGTAGAGGGTTCAGTCTGTGGTGGACTGCCTCCAAGGCATGGGGGAGTCACAGAGAAGAAACAGTCCACAGCAGGGCAGCAGGGAACAGACAACAGCAGCAGGCTGTATTCCCCTTTATCCTTTGTCCAGGCTACAAGCCCATTGATTGTTGCCACCCACACCCAGGACAGGGCTTCTGTCTTCAGTAAATCCATTCAACCATACCCAGAACTCTGCTAAACCAGTCAGTGGACTAAATCAGTCTCACATATCGCAGATCCAGCCACCTCTGAAAGCACCACCTATGAATGAATGAAGTTTTGGAGGGATATCTAGACATAAACTACAACAACCAGTATTCAAATGGGTGAAAGGGCTGTCCAGATAGCTCAGTGGACTAAAGCACCTGCTTTGGCAGGCGCAGCAGCCAGGGTACGATCCCCTGTGTGCCGTACTGGCCCCATCCCCAGAGTGCCCTGAGCGAGAAACTGAGACTGGGCATGGTGGCATGCACCTGTAATCCCAGCACTTGGAAGGCTGAATACGGGTAGACTACTACGAGTCCAATCTACGTAGTGAGACCCGTAGACCCTGTACTAAATATATATATATATATATATATATATATATATAAAAGATTGAAAACCAGGTCTTATAGTTTAAATGTAGAATGTCCCCCAAAAGGTCCATGAGTTCAGTGATGGAGCTTTCAGAAGGGGTTCAGAGATGAATGTGTTGTGATGACATGGGGCGTGGGTGGGGTCTGTCACTAGGGACATGACCTGGAAGATCCTATCTTATCTCCCCTTCTCCTCTCCCACTCTCAGCAGCCATCCTCCTCCCTCTTCCATCATGACGTTCCGCCATGCCTGTCGGCCATCTTGTTTCTGCCTCAGAACCAGGTGTTGAAGGACTAAATTCTCTAAAAACTAGAAAGATGTAGCAAGATACATCTTCCTTCCATTATGTTGTGGTATTGGGTGTGGTGTCCCAGCAATCAAGTGACTGAGAGAACAGGGATTGTGATAATTTCTTCTTGTATTTTTAATCTGACATATTTAATGTGGACTACTCAAAATGGAAATATCACTAGATTTATTTAAAATGTAGCATAAGGCAATTCTACGATCCATTAGCAATTTAGCTACAACACAGATTTGGTCAATCACAATGGGACTGGTTTTTAAAACTGCTACTTTACAGAGGATGATGACATGAGGATATAT
>NW_004524637.1:12414102-12415880 GCF_000260255.1 Octodon degus
TTTTTTCTTTTTTGGCAGAACTGGAGATTGAACTCAGGCCCTTGTGCTTGCCAGGGAAGCACTTATTCCACTGAGCCATCTCCCCAGCCCCAAGGATAGATTTTTTAGAATCACTGCAACATCAATGAAAAAAAGGAAGCAGTTCTTGACACAGGGTACACCTGTATTTAATACTCACATGGAATTCTATAATATAAGCAAAATAGTGAAAACATGAATGACGCTGGACACCAAAGAAAAGTAATTTTCACAGCTATAGCTATTACAGTGTCTTATCACAACACCGGAGGGAAGGGAGCCCTCAATAACAGACACGTACACCAGGTACTGCAGGAACTACCGCAGGAGGCTACAGAGGCTATTATAAGAAATTACAGTCTTCAGGTAAGTAGAAAGAAGTCAGATGGGTACTCTGGGAAATCTTGCTCAGTCTCCAGAATCCTCTGGGCCTGCTCCTCCCCCGCAGTGCTGTTAGCACATTCCTCACTGTGTTACCACTGTGTGTGAAGTGTCTGCTCACACCCTCTACTGTTGCACCAAGTACATACGAGGGTTTAGGGAATAAAGACAGATTTTCCACTCAGTAGTAACGTTGCTGCTTGCTACTATAATCCGGAACCAAGCCTTGCAGCCACCCTGTGGTTGGCCCTCAAAACACCTTGGTACTGAATGGACCAATCAGTAAATTACCAACTCAACAAGTATTTTCTGATGTATCTGGCTATGGGCCCTGCTTGGAATGCGCTACTTCCATCATTTCTTTCCACGTTAACTATGCCTTGCACATAGATTCTCAATCTAAAGAAACCATACATAGCAAGAAGCAACATTATTCTATGTACCAGAGACTGGAGACTTCAGGTAAGAGGCAAGAGGAAAGATCATGTCAGTGGGCTTGCTTTAAAAAGGAAAATTATGTGCTGCATGGCAATAAACCCAGACATCATTGAGTTTATGGATAGTATTTTCATGGTTGTAGAGAGTCCTTGACATGTTTTGAATCTGTATTGTTTATTTTTAAAATTAATTAATTATTGGGTAAAGGGTCTCACTGTGCAGCTTGCACTTGTAGTGATCCTCCAGTTGCAGCCCCTCCAGCACTGGGATTGCAGGTGTGCACCAGCAAGCCCAGTTTTGGTGGCCGACACTGTGTGTCCAGTGTTCCAGGGCCAGTAGGTCACGCAGTACCAGGGACTGAGTCCGGGTCCTTGTGCTCACCAGGCAGATGCTTGAACCACTGAGCTATCTCCCCAGCCCTGAATCTGTATAGTTTAAAAGAAAATTCCTATAGATTCCCTGGGGCAGCTGTGCCAGCCCCGCCCCCAGGGTGCCCTGAGATAGCAATTGAGACTGGATATGGTGGCACGGGCCTGTAATCCCAGCACTTGGGAGGATGTAAACATGCAGATCACTATGAGTCTGATCTAATAGTGAGACCCTGAACACCCTTGTAGACCTTTCCCTAAAATGCAAAAAAAAAAAAAAAAAAAAAAGAAAAGAAAATTCCTAGTAGTGTACTAATTCCTGCCCCCACTCCAATACAATTTATTTTTAGAACTGACTGCAATAAATATTTAGGGCTGTGAAGACGAAGAAAGTGCTCTGAGCTCCAATGAGCAGCGCAAGCCTAGTGTTCCCTAGCTGTGGCCGGCACTGTGGTCTGGTCCCTTGGAGGGCTAGCTAGCTTCACTTTATTCCTGCGCTTCCAAATTCTAAGCCTAGTTTGTCTTACAATGACTTTGTAGGAACTCATTCATAGAAGAGCCTGAACCTCACTT
>NW_004524637.1:12416810-12429781 GCF_000260255.1 Octodon degus
GCCTAGTTTGTCTTACAATGACTTTGTAGGAACTCATTCATAGAAGAGCCTGAACCTCACTTTAGCTTTAGAAAAAACATTTAAGTAAATCAAGAAGAATACAATCACATCACCAAGTTCTATACTAACTCTTACCTTTGACATGACAAAAATTAAGCTGTGGAGGAAAGAACTGGACAGAGAATTTAGATATTAAAAAACTGAGAAAAATCATAATATTAAAGAAGCAGGAAGACAATAGTTTCTTAGATTTATATATAGCTAAGATTCCAAACTAATATAACTAAAACATAAAGAAAGGAGTACGCAGTGTCTAGGATATCTAACTCTATTATTAAGACTCAGTGGTCCTGTCATACTTCTGCTATCACTGTTGGTCAGACAAGAGACAAAAAGCCTTTTATCCAGAGTTGGAAAAAACATTTTTATTTACATTTCCCATGTAGATGTTATAGTTTTGGTTTTACTCAAAGGCTACAAAAAATATGGGGCTGGGGAGATAGCTCTGTGGTATAATCATCTGACTGATAGGTACAAGGACCTGAGTTCGATCCCCACGTCATCCTGGCCCTTCCTTAATCCGGGTGTGGTGGTGCATGCCTGTAATCCCAGTGCTGCGGAGGCTATGCAGGAGGATCACTACGAGTTTGTACTGCATAGTGAGACCTGTGTCCAACAAGAAAAAACAAAGCCTACAGAAAATAAATACACCTTTCTAAATGATGTCATTACTGAGCCAAAATAATTTTTAGGAGGAATCCTACAATATCAACAATCCAAAGTTTAAGGATGCTAAACATACCTTAACAGTTATGAATCAAGAGCAGTAAAAACTTGTTTAAATCTGGAAATGAGTAAATAATTATAGCTTGCTTTTCTTTGGGTGCGTATTTTGCTTGAGAGTTTTGCTTACAATGAGACTATCAAAGGAAGAAGAACAGAACACAAAATTGAAGGTGGATAAAAGGAGCCGACACTAGAGTTAGATCCCTAAGCATAGCTATTGAATAGAGAGGCTGTGCATCCCGGAAAGCACTCAAGCAAATGCCTCTCAGAGAGGAATTACAACACACAGCAAGCGGATGCTCTCAGGGTAGTGCTGTGCCCCTCCATTATGACCAAACCAAATCCCAATCTTGTAAATAATCAAAGCCATTTCTGGTAGACCTTCCATTGAAAAGAGGATTCTTTAGAGATAGCTGTTCTGAGAACAATTTTTAAATAATATATGTTACTGGATAGAACAGAAAACAGAGGAGAAAAAAATAAAGGAACAGCAATTAACCACTAAGAAGAATATATGCAGTGTATTATTTGTTGAAACTGTACTTCCGATTTGATTTGAAACTGTCTCATTGCTATCTGTTTATCAATAAAACTGTAGAAAAAAAAATAAAATAAATAGAAAAAAAAATAAAGGAAAGAAAAATATGCTTTGAGAGATAGATGCCAACGGGATTAGATGACACAAAATATACTGAATATGTGGTAAAGTTTAGCAATATGGGAAAAATTTTGGTTGTGAAATTCTGCAGGACATAGCAAGTAAGAAGAAGCATAACAAAGGTACTTGATCTCCCAATCAGCTTAAGAAAGCTGGTAGGTCATGAATCCTTTTCTTTTTTCCTTTGTCCCTTCCTTCCTTCTTTCTTTTTCTTCTTTCTGTCATCTGTCTGGCTGTCCATCAATCCATCCATCCATCCATCCATCCATCCATTCATCTTCGTCCATCTGTCTGTCTGTCCATTCATCTGTCCATCCATCCATCCATCTGTCTGTCTGTCTGTCCATCTGTCCGTCCGTCTGTCTGCCTGCCTGTCTATACATCTGTCATCCATTGCATTTCTGAGGCTTGGCAGTTCAGGCTGCGCTCGAAGTTGCTACCCTCCACAGCCTCACTGCCTGGATTACAGGTCTGTGTCACTGTGTTGCCCTACAAATTTCCTTGTTTGTTAAGCATGTATTTAAGAAAAGCTGCAGCTTTAAATGCTGTTATTTCTTTGAGGCATACATCATCCACAAACCAGGAACATCCTTTTCAGGACCTGGGGGTCATCAGTTTCTGAGGGTGGAGGGAAGGCTGAGCATTTGCAAACACAGACGAGGGGCAGACACGGACCAACCTCCCTTCCCAGTGTGGCTGTGCTAGTGTGCCCCTGCCAGAGAGTGAGTCTCCAGCTTTTTGTTTTAGCTGAGCTGTTTCCCAGCCCGTCTCTTGTCGCTACAGCCCAGAACCCTGCTAAAATGTCATCTTTGCCACCCTTGTTATCCAGTGCCTAGGGCAGGTTTTCTACAGAGGAAGAAACTGAGCATTGGGGCTGGCCCATCACATGGGTGGCCTGTGACTGTCACCTTGACCCCCACCCTGCCCCCCGGGGTGTGAACAGGACGCAGAGGCTCAAGGCACTAAGTATATCAGTAAGAATGCTGAGCAGGAGGTGGGCTGGGAATGCAAGCAAGCGCTCTCACTTTGCAAGGCCAAGTTCTTGCTGCTGTTGCTTTATTAGAGGAAAAGCTAATGACCAAACTGCTGTGGAAGAAATCGATTGGAGGGGACTTGCGTCACTTAAAAACTCACATCACAAACAACGCAGACTTTCTATCTTCAGTGCAACACTCGGGCACTCAGTGTCGGTTTAGAATGAATCAGCTCAGGGGCCCCTTCTATTTCGAAGCGCTTCCAGCTCTCCAGTGAGGCTCCTCTTGGAAGTGCTTTGTTCTCCCCTCACTGAAGTCCTCGGAAACAGCCCCCACCCACAGTAAGTATCCTGGCCCTCCTGCTTCCATAATCTGATTACAGGGTGGGGGAGTTCAGAACAATCACTTTGCCTCCTTCATCTCTTAATGTGGGAGAGCAGACACTTCCGGTAATTTAACAATCAAAAAGCCTCCTCAGAACATGGTTCTGTTGAGGCAGACTTCTCTTTAAGCGTCTCTAAGTAGTCTGAGTTATGGATTTAACAGAAAGTAGGAAGTCGTTTGCAGAATGGAATTTCCTTGGCATGTGTCGCGCTGATCTACATTTGCTCTACTGAGTTTGTCCACTAATAAGCAACCTCCTGTGGAAACAAGCACGGTCTCCACAACCATGGTCTACGGTAACCGCACAACTCCTCCCAGCTATGGCAGCCATGGCGGCTCAGCAAGCCCGGACGTTACCAGGTATCTGCAGTGACAATGAATGACAGCCTAGGAAGGATGAACCTCGCCAAAGGTGACAAGGCAGCAGGGTGGTCCTGCAGGCGCACGTGGGTGGACCACTCTGGCATCCACTGCGAGGACATTTTACAAAGTAGCAGCAAGTTTCATGGGGAAGGACAAAGTCTACGCAGGGACCAATCTTACTTCTGGCGACAGCTCTGAGGTGGCAGTGCTGCCCTGAAAGTGGCAGTAGGCCTAGAGCTGGCCTTTGTGATCGCCTGCTGAGGACTCTATTACGCACCATGCTTGGACTCCGTCTCCTCCCAAGAATGGCATGTGGATTCCATGACATGACTCAAGTGTATATATTTAAAAATAAAAGCTATATAAGAAGAATCATTTGTATTACTAAGAGTGTGGCCATCTGTTCCCAAAGTACTCAAGTGCGAACACGACTATTCACTTGCCATGGAGCAATTTTCAGATAATGTCTTTCATCACCTCCTGCGCTGGAACCCGACTTGAGCAGAAAGGTTCTCTGTCTCATAATTTTCAGACATGTGTGTGGTTCTAATTATTTCTAAGGAAGATGGAAATTCATATTAACACTTGATTGATATTGCCATGTCCCAAAATACAGATTTGGAAGGGGAAGAAACACTGGACAAAAAGCAAAGATAAAATAAGGGAGTAGGAAGCGATGAGTTGGAAACACTGCTGGATCTCTTGTTTGCAATGTAACATGGCTAGGAAACAACCATCTATACTAGTTATTCACCATGATTAACCTTCATGGGTCTATTTAATTCCTGGAAATTTGTAGTGCAATTCTGTCTACTGTACTTACAACGGTTATTAACAATAATAAGCCCATCTCACTTTGGATTTGTGCCAACTTAGTTAATACGGATGTTAGCCAAAAGGTGCGGGGAATGAGAGTTGCTGACACAGCAAATTCATTGCCTGGCTTAAATGCCAACCAAGGCAAGAAGAACAGCATGAACCACCAAGCCAGCTGGAAGGCAATACACACCGTTCGCCATGTGGAAGCATGCTGTTCCTAGTGCATCAAACAGGATACGGATTCTCAGGTCCTCTCCAAAAAATGTCAGTAAGATTTCCTGATTCCTGACACATTCATAGATACATGCTAGTCTGGCTTGCATGTGGAAATAATGTGCTTATGCCCACATGTAGAGGAGAATGAGCAGCCAGACATAGGAAAGGTACACACTTAACTCTTTGCTGCATCGTGGCTGATTATACTTGGCAGCTATGGACTTTCCTTCTCTGACTTCACAAAGGGGGGTCCACCTGCTCTCTTCCACAAAGGCAGACAACCCACATTTGTGTCTGTATGCGCCTGGGTCGCTCTCAGGGGTGGGAATTCTAAGCATCACCTGTGTTACCCTCTGCCTCCCTCCCACTTTTGGGCAGGGGTTGCCCCAAGGCTGTACGAGTTTCGGCCAGTCTTTGGAACAGGCTGTGTGCTGTGCCTTGAATCTCCTAAGCAGCCCTGCTCAGTGCTGGGCTGACTGGAGTTCTGTTGCAATCTCCAGGGGAGAGGATTCCATACAGAAGTACTGGGAGCAGCTGGATATCTATTTGCCTACAAATGATGGCCTGCTTCCTCAACCAGGCTCTACCGGCCACAGTCCCGACCCTATTGATCTGTTTTTCAAGTGGCAGGCAATAGAGCAACTATCTTAGACATTTCAATGAAAGCTACAACTCCTTTGATCATTTCTCTTGTTGTGTTGTTCTCATTTGTAGATGAGATCTGGATTTCAGAGATCCCTGTATCTATGCAGATAGATAATTGGAAATTGGCTGCAGCTCCCAGCAGCAGCAGCAGCAGCAGGCAGGAAAGTTGATTACTGTCTCTTTTTCTCCTCGGTTGCCAGGTGCTGGCAGCGCCTACTGGGTCACCAGAGCAGCTCGCTACAGCGAGTCCCAAGCAAAGGCACAGAACAGAAGAGAGAGAAAATGTCAACAAAGAGATCCCAGATTTTTCTCAGCCACAGTGTTATCAGGGATGATTGAGACAAGGTGATACAGAATACAAAAAGGTAGGAAGTATGTCTTATCACTGAAGTTAGGATTGTTCCAAAAACATAAAATCTCATTTCTAAGTAGGAAGGGGCCAAGTTCAGAAATCTGAAGTATGTCACATTCTTATGCCTCTAGGGAAAAAAAATCAAAACAAACAGACAAACAAACAAACAAACAAACACCTATGCTCAGAATCAAAAGGTTACATAATCCAGGCAGTATCTCTCCTCCAGTGTTGTCAAATGTGAGCATTCCCAGCCCCGTTGCTGCGAGGTTTTGTCTTCATTATGTAAGTACCATATGTGTAAGACTTATTTTAGCAGCTCGTGGTGTCCTGCCCTAGCAGGATGACACGTGCCGAAGACCCAGGCTGGGGAGAGCTGGAGTAATTGTAGGGAATCCAGAGCTGCAGCTTGCCACCCCAGGCTCTATATTAGGGAAGAGGCAGCGTGCAGTTGAATCACTATCGCTTTCCTGCCCCTCTCCCTGGTGTGCTGAAATATTCCTCTTCTATTTTTCTCCATCTGTCCCATTTACCTTGTAACTCCACATGCAAATTTAGGTGCAGCTAAATATATAATGCATTTTGAAAAATGACTCCTGAAATGCTCCTTAGTTAGAAAAAGATTTAGATTGTCAGAAAACATTTTATTCCTCTGAATCAATCTTTGTAATTGGGCCCATTTTCTGTGGTTTAGAGATGAATCCAACCAATACACCACAGAAAATATCACTATAATACAGTGACTTTAACAGTCTTAAACCAAGTTGCACTGATCATGGTTTAGTCAAGAAAACAGAAATGTCTCCAGATATTTCAAGGAGAGAGAATTTCATGTAGGGAACTGGTTAAACAGGTGAGAGAAGAGTGGAGAAGACAAAGAGGGGACAGTGATGTCACCAGGTGATGAACACCACCCTCGGGGCTTCCTCTAGAGAGAGACTCTTAAACCCAAGCAAAGAGGAGCCCACCCGGGCTTGAAACACTAGAAGTTTCCATTCTGGTCTCTCATCCATGAGAAACCATGGTCAGAAGGTCAGAAATGCCCACACCCCACGTACCAAATCTCTTCCAGACCATGCTCCTGGGAGACAAAGTCTTGCCTTTCTCACCCACACAGATGAAGACTGCTGCCGGGCTCTGAGGGGGCCTTTTCTTTCCTGGGTGAAAGTTTCCTCCCTTGGGCAGCACAGTACCCAAGGCTACGGGGAGGCCACGAGGATGACACTGTTTGCAGGCTGGAGTTGGGAGGGGCCGGGGGCAGCTCAGAGGCCAGGCCTGTGAGTGCCAGGGCTGAGATTTCCACAACAGCACAAGGCTCGAATGCAGAGACAGGACCTCAAGCCTGAGACTAAGAGAAGTCTCAGATTTCCAAACTGGAGCCTGACTTTTGGCTTCAGTTTCCTCTGGAGTATTGGAAGCAACCACCCCCACCAGGCAGAGTGATCTGGGGCACCTAGAGCCAGAAGGTTCTTCAGTTGGCCTAGCAGAAGCAAGGAGAAACATCTTGGTGCCGCCATTTGTACCTGCATCCCCGGTCCTGGAAAGTGTATGTGTAGCAGGGTGGGTAGGCAGGAGGGTAGTCATGTCTTCTTACAGAAAAGTAGAGGCCTCCACTTTCCCCTTTTACCTGGCCAGCAAGAGAAAGCGGGCATTTCTCTTGTGGACTTCTAAGCAAGCGATGGGAAAATGTATTTGTAAAAATGAAAACTATTTTCACCGGTCACACTTGCCTTATAAATAATGAATATAAATGTATAGGCTTCCGCTTGCAGCCTTGCTTGGGGACTTGCAAATGTGGGGACAGGTGGCCAAGGCCCAGAAGCTGGGGCCAAGAAGGTATTTGTGGGAATCTAATCCCTGAGCAAGCAAAGCGTGCAGAGCTGGGCTACTGGCTGAGGCCCTGAGGGTGGGGAGCGGCTGGAAGCCTTTATTAAGGGAGCAGCAGTCTTCAGAAGGGAGAGATCAGCTTAGGCTAAGGCCATGTGGCTGGCCCTATCACCTCCCCTGCTGGTTGACTTGCAGAAGGACCAGAGGGCAGCAATTCTTCACCCTGAGCCTCCCACCCCAGCATGAGGAGCTGGTAAATTCCTGTTCACAGTAAGTGGCTCAGCCTTGGGAATGTGTTGCAAGAGCACAAACTGTAAGACAGAGGTGGGGAATGGGCTCTCCAACAGAGGAGGTGGTGCCTGTGCTGCCTGTGTACTGCAGAATGTCACTCGCCAGCTTTAGCAAAAGAAGGAAAGGGCTGGTGAGATAGCTTAGGCAAGTGCAAGGACCAGGGTTCAATCTCTGGTAGCACAGGCTGCACCAGCCCAACACCAGACGTGCTGATCCAGCCACTGAGAATAGCTGTGGTGGCATACACCTGTAATCTCAGTGCTGGGGAGGCTGAAAACAGGAAGATCACTGAGAGTCTGAGCTGGGTAGTGAGACCCTGTACCAAATAATAATAATAATAATAATAATAATAATAATAATAATGTCATTTGCATCATGGATGGATCTGGCAAAAGTATGTTAAGTGAAATAATCTAGTCACAAAAATACAGGATATCATTTGATCTCACTAAATGAGGGTTCTAAGAATGCTGAACTCAGAAGTAGAAAGCGGAACACTGGTGACTAGAGGTTCAGAGATCATACTGCCCAAACTCCAGAAGACTGCAGTTACCTAGGAAAAAGGTTCCAGAAATCTGCTGGGAAGAGCAGTGGCACACGCCTGTAAGTCTAGAACTTTGCGAGGCTGAGGCAGAAGGACTGTGTGTTAAACCCAGCCTGGGAAATTAGCCAGATCCTGACCTGAAAAAGGAAAAAGTCTCAAAGGAAAGAGACAGGGCCAAGAGAGCTCAGTGTCTGTGCTGGCTTCAATCCCCAGAACTAAAATGTGAAAAAAAAAAAAAAAAAAAAAAAAAAAAAAAAAAAAAAAAAAAAAAAAAAAAAACTGATTGCACAACACGTTGACTACAGTTAATAACAACACATTGTGTTCTGACAATCACTGAGGGTGAATTTTAAATACTCTCACTACATAAACACTGAGACTACATGACAGTATTCATGTTAATGATCCCAAATGTCCACATACTTGAAAACATTGGATTATACCACAAACACACTCATCTCATTTTTGTCAAAGGAACATGAAAAAGAACCTATCTGAGAAGGAAGAAAACAATGTGCCTTTCTTTGTCTTACATATCACTTGCTTTCTAAACACAAGGAGAACCAGGGGATCTGGAAGATCCCTTCCAATACCTCACTATACTTAACATTTACTAGTCATCTTACTATTTCTAGAAAAGTTTGTGCAGGGAAGAAAAATATCTTTGTTTAGGCTCATAGTTTAGGTGCTTGTAACAAGATGAATTTCTAAGAAATTTCTAGAACATACAAACTCATGCAGTGTATGTTTCATATCGTGGATGCACATGTGGAGGACACATCTTCACTCTTCTGTCACCCTCTTCTCTCCCCGTTCTTCCCATCTCTCAGAAACTTATTTGGAGGAAGGGTCCTTATGGTGCTAGTGTGTGAGATGATCCATGATAACGAACTTCAGCATCTCAGATCAGTTATGGTCCTAAGTAGCTCACAAGATTCTGCCTATCATTAGATGCCTAGAAAAATTTTAATCTGGTTAATTTAGATATTTACCAAGAAACTTATTTTCATATTTATTTGACACGGCTGTTCTGCTTTTGTCAGAGGATAGCAGTGATGTAGAATTACTTGAATCTCTTTGAATATCATACATTTCAAATGGTAGGCAGCCTAGATGTTTACGGCAAATACAGTTAAAGACGAAGAATGTGATTTGGGGTGACTGTCTCTCTCCTTCTCTCACTGGAAAATCCTTTTGACCCTGAGGTGGGTCCCTCAGGTTCCTGTTTGACTCATCCTGTGATCAGCTCTATGACTGAGTGCTTAGGGACCTCTGTGGCTTGGGATGGCTGTCTTCCCATTTCTGTCACTCTTTTCTGTCACTAACCTTTGCTTCTTAGTTACAAAGCATAGCTCTTGGTGTGGGCATCTTTGGAATCCTGGCTTACACTGCAGTGGCCAGTTCCTGTCTGCTTTTCTCCTGGGAAAGGGTCTAGAACCACTCAGTTGTATGAATCAAGGGTGACCCAAACCTTCTTCACCACTCCTCTTTCACCTGATAATTTTCATCAGAATGGAACCTTTGAGCTCAGCGACTCTAGCTGAAATTGTTTACTTCTAGCCTGACCTGGGACAGTTCTGGTCTTGAATTGTGGACCTTATTAACCAGTGAAAATGCAAGGTTTTGCTCCAAAAATCCACAGTCCATGGGTTGGTGAGAACCAGCTCTGCCCTGATGTGCAGTCTGCAGAAGAGGTGACAGGAACAACTGTGCCACTGGCAGACTCACAGCACTGCTTGCGCCCATCTTGTGACAGGCACTTAGCAAAGGAGGCACAGTGGGACTCAGTGGGGACACCACTGAGAATCCACAGATGACAGCAAGAGAGACTGCTCTCCCAGCCGAGGTGAAACTGTGCAGCAGGTTGTTTATGGGGACTGAAAGGCACATGCTCTTCTGCCAAAGCTCTGCATCAAGGGTCCTACTCTGTCACCTCCAGACACCCAAGTGGAACACTCACTGGTCCAGAGACATACAGGTGTGTACAGACAACAAATAGGCCTGGGCCATTAGTGGGTTGGAGGACAGAGACGCATGCCTGAACAGTAAAGGCTGGGCCAGACACTAAGGCCTGGAATGAATCTCTCTACTCTTGGAGAACTGGGAAGGGGTACAGATAATGCAGAATAATTTTCTTCTTCCCCTTCTCTGGTCAGAGTACTAACGTGGGATTTGGGGGTGTCCTGAGAAGCCAAGCATTTATTAAGAGGCATATCTTCCTTTCTAGTGAAAGGCAGTTTGGTTAGGATCTTCTAGATGTGGCAGTACCATTTAGGTGACTGTCTCAGAGGTTGATGGGAGAAGAGCTGACCCTCACATCAAAATGACCTCTGTATTCTGTGCTGAATTCCCGGGCACCTGTATAGCTGGTGCAAAAGCCACATCCTCAGAGCCACTCTCTTGGGTAGAAAACAAAACCCAGATCATCTCAGACATGGGCCACAGATAGCAAGCCTCCCGACCAGGGCAGAGATGTTGCAGCAAACTTAATCCTTCATTAAAAATAAACAAATAAATAAATAAACAGTTATACTGGGAAAGTGAAAATACACTGGAATTTAAGCTGGGGACTTCCTTGGGGAGAAACAGCTGCCAAAAGTGTGGTTGGATTATTGAAACTTAAACCAGTTTATCAAGACAGAGCTATGTAAAAAGACTGGAGTGAAATTTCCACTCAGGTGCTAGAGAAAAGTAAGGAAGAACTTGAAGCAAGGTGAGTGGCTGCAATTACTAAATAGAAGGCAGTGTCAGAAACCAAGCTTTATTGCTACTGTGAGTTTTATCCACCCAAAATAACAGAACACAAAGGGAATTCAAATCTCTGTTGTTCTTTTTTTTTGTGAAAGCCCTTCTCGATTTTAAAGTCACTGTCCATGAACAAAACAAAGCAAGAATTACTGCTCCTGAAACTCCTAGAGCTATCACATGTTGGCTGGAATTTCTGTTACACAAGCCTCAGACTGAAAGCCAGGTAATCCTATGGGCTGTTGTCATCTACAGGCCCATTTGGTCTGATACTATTAAAAGATAAATTGACGTAAATTTATATTCAAAATGTGTTCATAATGAAAAAGAGTAGAGCGTTAGGAGTCCAGGTATCCTAGGTTCAAATATTAGCTCTATCACCCGCTTTTTGTGACCCACCTTCATGGACTTTAGTTTCCTTAAGTGTGAAAAAATGGACACAATTACATTACCTGTAGGTGATGTAAAATTTCAATAAGCCAGCATTTTCTTAAATTGTATTTAGTACAGGGTTTACAGGGTTATAGGGTCTCACTACACAGATCGGACTCACAGTGATCCTCCTGTTTTCAGCTGCCCAGGCACTAGGATTACAGGCGCACACCACCACATTCAGTCTCAATCACTGTCTCAGTGCTCCCTGGGGGAGGGGGCAGGGCCGGCATGGCAGGCCAGGGATGAACCCTGGTCCCTGTGTTTGCCTAAGCAGGTGCTTTAATCCACTGAGCTATCTGGCTGGTCAATAAACCAGCATTTCTGAAGGTACTTGGCTTGATGCCTGCTACATCTTTTCTTCCTGCAATAATTTCTTCCATGAGAAGTGTATTGAAACTGCCTTAGTCACTTTTTGTTTTGCAGGGATAAAATACCCAACACCTACAATTTGAAGGAGGAGAGGTTTATTTTGGTTCTGAGTTGCCTAGGTCTGGCCAACAGTCAGCTGGCTTCAATACAGGAGCATCGCGGTAGACAGACCAGGAGGAGAAAAGCTGCTCAAACCACGGCAGCCAGGAAGACAAGAGAAGGGAGGAGCCAGCCCGCAGCTTCCAACAGCACACCCAGTTAGGAAGCTCATGATTGGATGAGCCAGTGATGAGCATGTCTCCAGATCCAGCCCACAGTCCAATCACCTCCAAGCGCATGAGACCAAGGGGACCTTGTAGGTCTACACTATAACCATAATGTTTCTTTGTTTAGAAGTAAAGTTGACATGGAAGAGTTAGCCCTCATCAACCTGGAGTATGTAATATTTGGAGATGAAGGACTGTTGTGCTGTCCCTCCCTCAGCGCTGTCTCTGCCTGTCTGTCTCTGTCTCTCTGTGTCTCTCTCTCTCTTTCTCCCTCTCTCTCTCTGTGTTAACAGCCCAGCCTGCCTTCAAGATGGAAAGACAGCCTGATCTAGAAGAGGAGTGGAAAACATAGCCATATACATGGGTTCAGAGTCCATCTTCATGCTGTTTACATTTTTCTTTATAGCACTTTAATAATGTCTATACAATGCAAATTAGTGTAGCACTCAATTATGGTGCATGTTGTGGTGCTCAGATCGGCTGCTCCTATGCTGGGGTCCGAGAGATGCCACGGAGCATCACGTGTTACAGGGATTTGACAAATGTCAAAGAAGAGCAGCACCAGCCCTATAAAAACATTGAGTTCATTGAAGTGGCTGACATCCTTGGTCACTCACACTGACATTGAGTAGCGCTGGTATTACAGAGAAATTGAATTCTCAATAGTATGTGATGATCTTTATAGGAACTTGACTTAACACCCCTGTCTCTTTTCTTTTCTTTTTTTTTTTTTTTCTGAGTTAGTATTTTCATTTTTTTGCTTACAAAGGAAACCAAAGGAGAAGCTAAGTGGATTTTAACATGGTGACCTTAAAAACTTTGTGCTTCCAGTTCTGATGAGACTGAGGCACAGTTCTTGCCTGCCTGGTCTTATACTCATGGTGGGGTCCCTTGTCACTTTTTGGGACTGGGGAGATAGAACAGCAGCATAAGTGCCTGCCTGGCAAGCTCAAGGTCCTGAGTTTGATCCCCAGTACAAAAATAAAAAATAAAAAAGAATTTCACAGTCATTTTTTGGCAGGTGACAGATACACTGCTCATTCTGGCCTCACCTGCCAGCTCTGTCCCAGGGCACCTGGGATTCTGGCCCATGCCACCTTTGGCATCGTGGCAGTGAGGAAAGGTTAGTTATTAGCATCTTCTCTGTGCACTGGGTCTCCTACACTGGTCTCAGGGACAAGCACTTGAATGTAGGAAACCAGAGGCTCCACAATTCATGTGGGAAGAAGGTAGGATGGAGAAAGGTTGGCAGGGAGAATGAAGAGAGAGAGAGGGAGAGAGGGAGAGAGGGAGAGAG
>NW_004524637.1:12429881-12444928 GCF_000260255.1 Octodon degus
AGAGAGGGAGAGAGGGAGAGAGGGAGAGAGGGAGAGAGGGAGAGAGAGAGAGAGAGAGAGAGAGAGAGAGAGAGAGAGATCACCATTGGCTAGGAGAGATGGAAAAACATAGTTTACAAATAAAGGATAGATTTCTGCTAGGTGTCTTGAACGACAAAAAACGAAAGACAAAGAACAAGGACTGTCAGGAAAAACCGAGGCCAGGATCTCTAGACAAACTGTCTTATTTAACTATTTCTATGTATCAGCAACCTGTTTTTAGAAGCAGCACCAGAATAAGAGTGGCCCAAGGTAAGTGGGAGACCTAAACTTCAGAGTGGGAAAGCACATGGGAGAATATGCCACCAAGAGAGCCAGGAATATAGTTCAGTGGCACAAGTGCTTGCCTGGCAAGTCAAAGGTCCTGAGTTCGATTCCTGGTATCCAAAAATAAAGTAAGAGAAGAGGCTACTGAGGGAAGAGAAGGCAGAGACCTTTGCCGCCTCTAACTGGAGAGGCATTTAAGTTAGGGTTATGATGTGGCTTCGCCTAAACCTTGCTGGAATACACTAGCGGGAGAATGAGGTGGATGCCTGCCTAGAGGTAACTGTCAGGAGGTCAGACTCAAGCCCAGGGCCTGGTCTGGGAGGAGCTAGAGCGAGGGCTGGACAGTGCTAGGGGGATGCGAAACCTCAACGTGCAGACCGAGCCCTGCGAGGGGTTTCGAGTAGGGAAGACCGTCACAACGCATTATTTTAGGGTGATTGCTATGGAAAACAGCTGCAGGATGGCTCGGGCGCAGAGGCAGCTGGGAGGCTGCTGTGGTCGGCCAGGGTTTACTGTGCAGGCAGAGGGAGGGAGACGAGGCCCCGTGCCGGGACCTCACTGGGAGGCAAGCGCGCGGCTCTGTTCTCCTTCCCTGCTATTGGCTGCATGGCATCTGCTGTGGCTACGGAATTTCTCTTTGGGCCTCTTCAGGGGAAGCTCACACTGCACATCAATCCTGATGGATTATTTGGGCATGTGTCCCTCTCGGGCAAACAAATCCAAAGCAAGAACGTAGACATTCTAAAGCTTTTTTCCAGCATCTTATTATTCCCTAAAGGTGCCATGTTTTTTATTGTCAACTTTAATCATTTCTTATTTCCATGAATAGCTGCATTTCTAATGCGCTTTCTCTGCAATTTCCTGCCAATTTTGTATGTTAAATCCAAGCCTGATTTTATTTCCTAAGTGTTTATCTTATACGTCTCAGTCCTTCCTGCTGCTTTTCTGCATTTGCCATCAAGCCCACTACAACAATCATTTTCCCCCTTCCCTCTATGTTTTTAAGAAAGAGAATAAAAATCAGAAAATAAAAAAGCTGGCTATCCACCAGTGATTATATATTTTGAGACGTTCTGGTAGGTTAAGTGGAAAATTTCAGGTGAATCAACCTAGGTCCAGGTTATCTTTGACAGTGAGCTACACAGCATGAAGACAAATGCAGTCCTGCTTCCATTTGCATTTTGGTTCCTTTTAGAAAAGCTCAGGTAAAGGGCCAGATGTTGATAAGCACTATCAGGGCTGCTTGCCCAGCTCCGCGGTGCCCAGAGGGTCTTTGCCCAGCGCTTGGCCTAACATACAGCCTTCATTCTGACAGTCCGCAGCTGTTTCCGGCTGCCAGCACAGGAATCAGGAAGCTGGAGTGAAGCAGGTCAAATCAGCTGCTGCGACTCTCCTCTGACCTTTACCAGGGACACAACAGGGATTGATTATTTTCCTTGCCTCATGGAACCCAGAGGAAAGAAAGGTGGGCTACAAATGTAGGGGAAAAACTATGATGACTGTGCACAAGTGCACACGGAAAGCGGCGTGCTGGAGGATAGCAGAGGGACAGAGGGGAGCTTAGGGTTCTGCTTCAGTCCAGCGGCCAGGTAAGGAGAAAGACACACTAGCTCAAGTCTACCCTGCTACAATGGCAATGAGAAGTTCTGTATCCCCTAACAGAAGCAAAGGACGCTGGGTGAAGCCAAGAGGCCTTGTTCTCCATTCCCTTTTGTGGAATAAACTAAGTGGCTATGAGTCATGGTTGACTTCTCTTTGTTTTCAGGGAAGAGGTTGTTGAATGTAGTAACTCACTCAAGCTGCTGTGTTTTACTGGGAAAACAGCATGAAGTCCAGCTTTTTGTGTGACCATGTGGCCTCAAGCGTTTCGTTGGTATAGCACTGTCACAGTCCAATATGCTCCCTGCCTGATTCACTTAGGCCGGGATGTGTCTTCATGACCCTTGGATGTGTTTATGTGTTTATTCCACTGTATTTCAGCTCGCCGAGAAGAACACGCACCTATGTGTGGTCATAGTTACGAATCACTGTCTTTTCACCAAATGCCACCCAATGTGTCACATCCCCTCCAGAGAAGAAAACTGAGGTAGGAAGAGTTCAGGGATGTTTTCTAAGTTATCACAGCCACAATTTGAAGCTAGGCCCCACCCCAGCCACTGTCTAACTTCTCCGGAAGCTGTTGCCTGATAAAGCTTTCTCTAGCCAAGAGTTGGGGAATCTCCTCCCTAGTCTTGGCAACTCTTACACAACCAGCTGGGATGTGCCCTCTTCAGCCCTGGAGGAAAAAGGTACAGCAGTAGGTTGTCTGCAGGCCCTGCAGCCTAGCTGGGGGTATCCTAGCAGATCAGTCTTAGGTGACTTTCATTACATTCTAATCTCTTACCCCACAGCATTTTGTAATTGGGTCATCAGCTTGTTACAAAACAGAAGCCAAAACAAACATCTTTTAATATGTCTCCCAGCCCCCTGGCAACTTCGAGTGAATAAATTTCCAATTATTTTCTCCTACTTCGACCTCCTGAGCGCTGAGCAGAAACCACGCTATTGACAATTGCTGTGTTTTCACCTTGGCCTTTTTTCTTTGAACTTTTGCCCCCTCGTTCTCTATGTCCTCATTGGACAATCTCTGTCACTTTCTACCCAGCCACCTGAATTTCCTCCATCTACTCTCACCCTCTTCCCTCCAGCCTCAGGGAATTTTATTGAAATTTTATCATTTCCAAAGATCTTGCAATGCTTTGAATTATAAATGGTGTCTCTTCTACATTTTAAGCTACTGCAGGGCAGCAGTTCTATGCTTGTTTTTATATTTCTTAAGTGGTACTTAACTAATAATGGATATATATTGATGTAATAATCTGATTTGCTTTATTTTACAATGTAGAGAGAGACATATTTAATTCTATATAGCTTAGAATCATTCAATAAATATTGGTCTTTTTAAACCCCAATAAACCTATTACTAATCCTTTTATTTCCTATCATTCCTCATCCATCCTTTTAAAGCAAGAACAAAACAGTATAACTTTGATGCAAGCTCTATGAGTACATTTTAAAATTGAGATTTAAAAAATAAAATTCTGAAGAATCGCATTACTTATGAAAGTGCATTTCAACTTGCTTTTTACAAAAGTCATGCAGACTCTTTGGTGCCTTTATTAAATCTGTCCCTCTCTTTGACAATTTATTTTTATAAACTCTGGCTGTGTATTTTTTATTGCTCTTTTATTTGGGTGTCTATTATCCCAGTGACCTCAGAAAGCCTGAATCACCCATTAGTTCTGGGAAGAAGGCTCCCGCGTCTTGTGCCTCTTCAGAGCAGCAGGTGGGTTTCCATGTAAGCGGCTTTTACAATTGGACGATCAAATCGTGATATTCATCCCCTTGGCCAAGTGAGTCCCACTGGGAGCTGTTTCTTTTGAGAAAACTTGAGGGGAGGCAGATGGAAGGCCTCCTGAAAGATGAGGATGACGAAGCTTCTTATTCCAAGCTCCTGGACCTAAGAGAAGCCTGGGGTGAGCGCACTGGGAGCCGACTTTCTGTCTGTGTGTCTTGCAGGCTAAGCTGCGGACTCTGGGCAATATCCTGCCTGTTGCTTGCTCTTTGCCCTTTCATTAGCGTGTCCAAATAAGGATGACACTATATTCTTAAGGAGGCCGGCATAGTCTGGCCACTAGGGAATTTACTGTTTCCTCCAGGAACACAGCGTATCACTGCTAAGTTTAATGCATTTTGTTTCATCCTTTGTCATAGCTATCCATGGTGTGGTGTGGTTTCAACTGACAGCCAACACAGAGCAAGGCTTTTGCATCTGTCTAAGGGTGCAGATTCTCCCGGAGTGAGTCAGCCTCCCTGGCCCCACTTCTCTCATCCTGGATCTTGGCAGGATGCGATGAGGTTGAGCGCAGAGCCCCTTGCCAGGAGTGTAGGAGACGCAGATTCGGGAAAACCTTGCAATGCGGGCTGAGGTGCAGCTGCTGCCAATGGGCTGGAATACCAAACTCTCCAACGCACCAAACCCCCGTGCTCTGCATTTGCAGAGGCGAGGCACCTGCTCCGCACCAAGGCAGGCTTCTGCCGCGCTGGTGTGCAAGGGTAACAAGTGTGTGGAGGGTGCTAAGCCCTTTAAAGGCTCCCTCCCACCTCCGCAGGCTTCCCTCCTCTCGTTTCTCACTTGTTCTATTGAAAGTTTCCTGGAAAGTGCTCATGTGCTATGAATCAGCATTGGCATCTGAAGGGACAGCCTCAAAAGTCCTCCTGCGTGCAGACAAGAGACTGTTGTACCCACTGTGTGATCAGTGGCCTGGTTTTCCCTCTCAGAAAAAGAAAGCAAAGTAACTGTGCAGAAGACCTGAATCGGAAAGCAGGCTCGGGTGGAAATGTCTGCTCCACACACCAAAACCACTCCATAGTCTGTAGCTTAATTAAATGCCGAGGGGCTTAAGGAACTGCTTGGTTCTCTAGGTACCATTGTCCTTTTGACTAAGCTTCCTACTAATTAATTGGCCTGCTGCTGGATTTCAGGAGGGGTTGCTGAAAGATTGGTTACTAGGACATTTTAGTTTGATACAAAGGAGGTCCCACTGAGGTTCTGTTTCCTGCTAGAGAGAAACAGACTTTTTCTTTTCATTGTTTCTACTTTTTTGTGTGTAGTTACAGAGGCATATGATTTTGTTTTGCTGTTAAAGGCTGCCTAGGGTATTTGCTGTTGAAAGCCACTGGAGTGCTTTGTTTTGGAGAACTAAGGTAGATATTCATATTTTGTGTGTGGAGACTGATCAAGGCCCATTTCCTACTCCTAAGAACGAACAGCAAATCCTTGAAGGCCTGGTGCTTTGTACCAGGTACTCTTCTAAGGGCTTTACCCATATTGACCTTTTTTATCCTTTAGTCCATAAAACACTAATGCAAAGGAGACTGATTAGGACTAGAAGGGGTCCCATTGTACAGATAAACTAACAGAGGCACAGAAACATTACAAAACTTGCCCAAAGGGCCGCAGCTGAGCAGCAATGGAGCTAGAATTCCTAGCCGGGAGCAGAAATCCCAGCCAGGCAGTCTCAGGCCAGATGCGTTCATCATAAGGTAATACAATGCTGTCTTTCAGAAATATAGACCAGAAATGAACAGAGGCAAAGCTGGGAACAGATTCCACAGCAAGGACAGGGCTTACCTGGTTCTACCTGGCAAGATCACAAAAACACTGAGTGACAACAGCCATAGATGTGGCGTCTTTGTGCACTGAGATCCACGAGCCATGTGGCCTTAGACGGTCGCAGTGGGGAGCATTCTCCTGCCTGGAGCAGGTTAGGGAGCAGCGGGGGACCAGGAGTGTGTCTTTGCAGGTGTCCTACTCTTGCCTTCCCTTGCTGCTGAGCTGCCCAGGCCCCATCCAGCTGGTCACTAGGGCGTCGGGGCAGGACCGGGAACACAGTCACCTCGTACAGCGGAGGCAAAGGCTCCAACAGCCGGAAGCACCAGGAACCCTGCTTTCAGGTATGTTTTCCCTTGCAGGTTTCAGCTGGAGATAGATAGAAGGTAAAAGAGGGAGCAGGAGCTGCCAAGTGTAAAGCGGTGAAAAGCAGGGGTCGTTGCAGCAGCCTCCAAGGGAACGGGGCTGTCCTCGGGTCTCCCTGGATCTCGCTCCTTATTTTCTGGGCTGGGGGCACAGCTGTCATGTGTGCTTAGCAGAGCTGTGGTCCATTGCCAGAGATCAAACCTGGCAGGCTGAAAGTGCTTGCCCTCTAAAAGAACTGGGTAGGAGAGCAGGGGTCAACCCTGAGATTGGGGATGTTGAAATGACTTCCCTAAAATTTCAAAAAGTAGTCATTCTGGGGGATCAATGACGCATAATGAATACCTGGCAGACAAGGATCTGTGAGTGCCAGTCTTTCAATGTACAAGAATAAATTTTTATTTATGAAATACTTTTATATCAAGTATCAATATGAAAAAGGACATAAATACAAAGAAAAATTAGCATGAACCAGCATAAATGTTACCAAGGACTGAACACTTATTGGTATGGGTAAAATAGCAAGTGATAGTTAACATCCCTTCGGATTTTCTAAAAAATCCACATGCATACACACACCTTCCTATGTCTGTTAAATAGATTAGTACAGAAAAATACATTGTTAGTTTCCTTCTTATGCAAGTGTACTACAGAGTACTTAGATGGTTATAATGTCACTAGGTGGCATGTATCTGTGGTCCAGAGTTGGCAGGGACACCAACATGCAGAGTCTGGCTATGTTACACCGTCTGTCTACCTTCCCACCTACCACCCATCCATCCTTTTACATGCCAGTTGAGGTGGAGAGAAAGAAAATGGCAGTGAATACATTTTGGGGCAGGGGGTGAATACTTGGAAAAAATTCTTTTTATTGTTATAGAGACACAAATATCAAAACACTGTGAATTAAAATATATATATATATATATATATATATATATATATATATAGGCTGGCGAGATAGCTCAGTGGACCAAGCGTCTGCTTAGGCAATCTCAGGGACCAGGGTTTGATCCCTGGCACCACAGGCTGAACTGGCCCCACCCCTGGACATGCTGAGCTGGCCACGGAGACTGGGCATGGTGGTACACACCTGTAATCCCAGCTCTCGGAGGCTGAAAACAGGAGGATCATCACTATGAGTCCAAGCTGCATAGTGAGATCCTGCACAAATTACGTTAAAAAAAAAACCCAAAACCATTTTGAATAACAACTTTCATTTTAAAGTATTTCTATCAATTTCCTTATTTCTGGATTAAATCTCACATGTAATATTAATGACAGCTTTGAACTGAGTTATATTTGTCTATCTGGGGATTCCTACTTACTACTTCTTATGTCTTTTAAAATTATTTTTAAGCTTCAGAATAACCTTACCAGACAGAGAAAAGCATTTGTCCCCTTTTATAGACGACACAACAGAGGACAAGTCATAGTGTGGGAAACCAGGAACATAGAAGTGAATCCTGGAACCCACGCTTTTCACAAGACAGTGCCTGTTTCTTACAGCATACAAGAATATTTTTTAGCAAATCTGGTTGCCATGTGTGCAGCCCAAAAGAGTGACAGATGCAAAGGGGTTAACAGAAAAGCGGTTGAAATTATGCTTATGATAAACTATCAGTGCCAGTCATCAAACAACAGATTCAATGAGGCAAAGAGAGGGCCAAAGTATCATAAACCAAGGGAAGAAAATAACTTATGAGATGACAGGGGAATTCTAACACCTCAATTGTTGCACTGAATTAATTCATCACTAATATGCTACTGCTATGCATCAGAGAACTTTATCAGAGTTTACTAAATTAAAACCCCTGATGATTAATCTTCTGTATTGTTTTTACGAAAGGAGGAAGTTACAACAAAGCGTCCCCTGCCTTTCCTTAAGCACGCTGATCAGAATGTGAGGAGTCTGCATTGTGTCTGTAGATGAAAGCTGCTTTTCCAGGTGCTTCTGTCACATAGAAAAGGCAAATGGCACTCAGTGCCTCTGCACAGTGCACATACACCGGGATTCTGTAAGCACAGTTACCAATCTTGCATCTCGAAAATTCTATTCCTTGAAGAAAGCAGAATGTTTATTCTCAAAAGCATGTTTATGAGTAGCAGAAAGGAACGAGAGGTCTTCAACGCAAAACAGGATTAGCGGGACACAAGACAGGTGTCTCCAGCCTAGACCACTGTTCCTGGGATGTGGCGCAACTGTGGTGATAGTGAGCCCCCATGAATTCCTCAGCACTTGCCAGGCAACTTCCTAGCGATCCAACACCTATAATGCCTTGAATGCCTGTAATATGTCTACAAGGTAGAAATTATCATCTGCATTTTACAGATTCTGAAGCTACAGAGAGAGAGAGTTGACTAAGTAATTCTTTTGGCAACAGAGTGAGTAGTGAAGCTCCTAGGCTTCTATACTTGGTCACTATGGGTTTTTTTCTTTTTATGTATTTGGTACAGGGTCTCACTACATACCTCAGACTCACAGTGATCCTCCTGTTTCAGCCTCCCCAGTGCTAGGATTACAGGTGTGGGTCACCACACCCAGTTTCCATGCCCAGCACGGCATGTAGTACTATGGATTGAACCTGGGTCCTTGTGATGGCTGAGCTATCTTCTCTACCCTCTTGGTCACTTTTTTTTTTTTTTTTTTTTTGGTGGAACCAGGGATTGAACTCAGGCCCTTGCACTTACCAGGCAAGTGCTTATTCTACTGAGCCATCACCCCGGCCGTTGGTCATTATTTATTCTATTAAAAAATGTGGGTTGGTGGCACACATCTGTAATCCCAGAGTTTGGGAGGCAGGAGGATTGTAGTGAGTTCAAGTCCAGTCCAGATTACAGAAGGAGACCCTATCTTAAAAAATACCCCCTAAGGGCTGGCCAGATAGCTCAGCAGACTAAAGTGCCTGCTTAGTCAGAGTGCAGCAGCCGGGGTTTGATCCCTGGCATGCCATGTTGGTCCCGCCCTCAGGGCACACTGAGATGATTGAGACTGGGCATAGTGGTGCATGCCTATAATCCCAGCACTCGTAAGGCTGAAAACAGAAGAATCACTAAGAGTCTGATCTACATAGTGAGACCCTGTAGACCTTGTCCTAAACACATTAAAAAAAACTCCCCAAAAATCTGAAAACATATTCTATAAAAATAACAACAACAATAATAATAATGATGAGATTATTATTATAACTGGAGAACCATCTTATCTATACAAATCCTTAGGAGCAGAGTGCCGCTCCCAAATGTGGCTAACGAGGCTATCTGAAGGCTGACATCGTGGCAGCTTACAAGATGACAGCTGTGAAACCCTGTGAAGTCCTTTGGAAATGCTTACTCTACAAATCCGTGGTGCAGCTCGGAGCTGTGCCAACTCCGCGAAGACTTTCTACAATCTGGTATCCTGTGCTTAGCTGCGTGTCACATTTGTGTTCATGCCTGAGACACACAAAACACAGTGCAGCAAGTCCTGGATGCTGATGGGCGGAAGGAGGGTCCGAGCTGCAGAGCAGCATTTGAAAATACAGTTTTGAGCATGTGGATGAATAGGGGGTTAGCCTGTAGTACCAGCTCGGTATGCTTAAGCGCCTTTACTATAAGAGCAGGATCCACAGAGCCAGACGGTCCTCAAGCTGATGAGCTACGAGAGAAAGCAGTGGGGTGAGCTAATTTCATGCCATCTGCAACCTGTCCATTTATTCTCAGAAAAGCCCTTCCACCTCCCACAGTGGCTGGGGAAAAGGTGGGGCAAAGTCTTTGCCAGGGCCACGGAAGGACAAGGGTTAAAGCCAGAAACTTCACAGAACATTATACGTGTTTATTGAAAAATCACGAAAACCTTGACAGGAATGTAAGCCACCCTCAGCCTTCCGCCCTGAGCCATTTTTTGTTCTAGATTGATGCAGATGTGGCCTGACTTGAACTTGAGAGGTTGTTTACTTGCTTCATTTTCAAAACTCGCTGGGATGTCCCCTGGCCAGGGCCTGAATTCACAAGATCGCTTACTTTAATTTCTTCTTTTCTCTTTGGTCCATTGTTCAAGTATCCATTCTTAGCATCATTTGTGAGAAAATGAATGTGATAAAAATGACCCAACTTTTCTCTTCCTCATGGTGTCCCCTCCCTCTTCTAGGGCAAACATGAAGATGTCTTACAGAAATAGACTAAGTATCAGATGTCAGAGAACTCCATGACAATCTTCTCTGTAATGTGAAGTAATTCATTACTATTTTTGTGTGTCCTCTTGCTGATTTTTTTAACCTTATAAGAAGCCCACCTTCATGATAAATCTGAATGAGGTGAACATTTGACTTAGTGTCATGCATATATTGCAATAAATGCTTAGTTACTAAGGGGAAGCAACAATGAAAGGAAATTGAGGCTTTATTTGCTTTCGAGAACTGATACTGAGTGGTAGAGTCTATGTTTGAACAGGAGGTTTGTCCTATTTTGATAGATTCTGCTTTCCTCTACGAAGAACAGGCACTTGAAACTCAAGAGAAAACATTCCATTAACTTCAAGATACTCAGAGGCCATCATGAATAAATACTTTCATTTAATCTCATGTACTGAAAAAATATCTACAGTTCTGCTGAAGCTTTTATGACTATATCTAGTTTTGGTCCTTATTTAACAAATAAGTTTGAATTTTACTTTAGGAAATAATTCAGGAGTAGATCATAACATATATGCACCTTACAAGAAAGCATTTTTTGTATTTGTGTTACACTGGAGTATGGATGATACTTTTGATTATGTTACATTGTTTACGTATTGATGAAGAGTAGTGACATACTCTATATATGCTTAATTGTGTTCACTATTTTCTAAAATATGTAAGGTGACTCATCTAGGGGGTATAATTGGGATAGCTAACCCAGGGGGAAATAAAATTCCTGATACAAGACCACTTTCTTCTTTCCTATTGTTCTTTTTCTTTTCTAAAACATAAATCTTAAATTTGCAAACATTTCTTTTCCTAAAGAATCTCCCTTCAAGTAAGTATGTATGAAGAAACTACAAAATAATGCCAACCCAAGCTCCGAAGCATTTTTCAGGTTGTGCATAAGGAATTCAACCTATTCAATGAAATTAGCCTCGGAGGTTCTGGAAACAACCAGCATTCATCAGACTGCAAGTCTCTTGGCCTCCTGCCCTGCATCACAGACCTGAAAATCATGCCAGACGGACGGACGGAATGCTCACTCTCAGTAAATCCAACCCAAAGCCTTTCTTTTTCCCTTTCTCTTTCTCTGGGAAGAAAATTCTCCCTCAACCTAAGGGTCCAAGAGCTGTATTATTAACAATAGAGCCTACCAAGTGCATGCCACCAGGTGGGGCAGGGGAAGAGCAGGCACACAGTAGTGCACCAGTGCATCCCTGTGACTTGGCTGTGTTTCTTTGTGAAGCACCCTCTGATGTCCAAGGGCCTCTCTGCCCAGACCCTCCTTCAGCAAAGGCAGATGGGAAGGTGGATGCAAGAAGGCCTTTAAGCCCCAGTTGTCTTTTCTTTCCAGATGAACTTAATTTTCTATTTTGACAAGCAGAGGATGGAAGAAAGGAAAAAAAAAAGCATGAAGAATAGAACAAAGAAAGAAGGAAGGAAAAGAGAGGGAGAGAGGGAGGGAAGGAGGGGGGAGGAGAGAGACAGACAGAGAGACTGAGAAACAGAGACAGAGAGAGACAGAGAGGCAGAGAGAGAGAGAGACAGAGACAGAGACACAGAGAGAGAGACAGAGAGAAACAGAGAGAGACAAAGAGACAGAGAGAGACAGACAGACAGACAGACAGACAGACAGACAGAGAGACACACAGAGAGAGAAGAGAACACTTTCTTCTGTGTCTGTTACCTCCCCCCAATCCTGCCACTGCTTTTGTAATGAAGTCTTAAGTTCTTTGCTTCTTGGCATGAGCTCTGGAAGTCAAGTAAAATTGTTTAGCTATTTGTGGCCTGGGGATTGAAGGGTGAAACTCACAAAATTGGTTTGGCTCTGAATCCAAAGAGTTCTCTCAGAGGTGAAAGGTTTGTGTATCAGCATAACAAACATTGATTTTTGTTTTTACTTCTCAGACATTTTAAAGGGCAACTCAGAACTGTGAACACATCAGTGTAAAGCTAACCTTTTCATCTCCTGACCTTGTTTTGCTCAAAATGCCTATTGCGGGTCCTTTTAGGTTTAAGTAGAGATTTGTTGCCCCAATGTCTCCATTCCCATTTTGATTCCACTTCCTGGACCATTCCACACCCACCATACCCCCAAGTCTATTCCCATGCAGACAGCTCCACCTCATTTTAATTATAATTCAATATATCACCGTGACTGGTAAGAATTCACCCTCTAGGACATGGGGTTTTCCAGAATCATAGTCTGTAAGGTGGAACCACAGAGATAACACTTGGCAGACCACAGCTCCTCCTGGGACCACAATGCAATGGAAGTGTCTCTAAACCTCCAGGGAACTGGAGTTGTCTCCTTTTCCATTCTGTAGTGATTTTATGGAGTCAAATAAAGAAACTGGAAGACTGCCGTGGTGTTTTCAAGTGATTAGTAAGTAAACATTGCTGTTATGGTTTGTGTCTAGGTGTCCCCCCAAAGCCTTAGCAGTCATGGGGAAGCTTCTGGAGTTTGTAATTAACTCATGATCCACTGGGATTATGGGTGTGAGTGCTGCTGGATTATGGGTGTGAGTACTTCCCCCAGCCTGGGACAGGGCCTGAATGCAATTTAAGAGAGATAGACTTCTCTCTGTTGCCATTGTTGCTGCTACCTCCCTTTGGTCTCTTGCTCTTTGCTGAGGCCATGAAAGGTTGTTCTCTGCCATATGCTGCTGTGCCTTGGAGCCCCTTGAATGTGGACTGAAACCTCCAATAACTGTGAGCTAAATAAACCTTTCCTTCCCTATTTTTTTTTTTTTTTTTTTTACATTTTGGTACAGGGTCTGCAGGGTCTACAAGGTCTCACTACATAGATGGGACTCTCAGTGATTCTCCTGTTTTCAGCCTCCTAAGCCCCGGGATTACAGGCACACATCACATGCCCTGTCTCTCCTTCCCTAATTTTGAGTGTTGGGTATTTGTCCTAGAATGAGAGATAAGTAACCGAGACAACTTCCTACAAATGGATCCACAAAGAAAATAACCAAAACCAAGGGAAGAAACGGCTCTTAATTTTTTCCAGCACAGGAACCTACTTCACTATTTTATTTTCATAAAGACCAGCGTGAAGTGCTGATGTGGGCTTTACAACTCCTAAATACAATAAAGAGACAACATGAAGGATTTCCAGGTCTGCAGTACAATCCAGTGGGGAGTTAATTTTTATAGTTGTCTACATTGTATGATTTTTTTTCCTATGTTGTATGTGGTCAATAAAATTGCTGTTCTATGTGGTCCCCTTTTCTTGCTGAAGGGAGAACTGAATGTGATAAACAGAATTTACAAGCCTTTCTATAAACAAATAATTAACTGTGATTAGCAGAATCTAAACAGACATAATGCAGAAGTGGATTTTTATGGGAGAGAACATAGTTTAAAATGGTAATAAAGCAAATGGTTCTATCAAGAATATAAGAGAGGGGAGACCTCAGTCATTATGCAATTATTCAATACTTATTTTTAACATTTTTTTATTTATTTGGTACAGGGTCTTGCTACGCAGCACGGACTCATAGTGATCCTCCTGTCTCAGCCTCCCCAGTGCTAGGATACAGGTGTACACCACCACGCCCGGGTTTGGGGCTGACACAGCATGTGTTACTGGAGATGGAACTCAGGTGCTTGTGCTTGATGGGCAGGCCCTTCGACTGCTGAACTATCTCCTCAGCCTCTCACTACTTATTTATTTCAAGTTTGGCTCCTACCAGATGCTGGAGAATAGGCAAGAAAGCTGGTCTAATGTCAAATACCTTCTTCGCTGCCCTCTACAGTCACCGGGCCCTTCGAGGTTTCTCTGTTTGAAGCTCAGCACTCCACCCACCTGTAGTAACAGACTGGCAATGGTCCCAGCTCTGGATCAGCCTCATTCGGGTTTATCTCCCTGAAGTGCAGTTCCCATGTGACAGCTTTATGGGAAGCAGGACCCTCAAGGCCGCTCTCAGTCCAGCTCCACATTCTCCTTTCTGGCCCTCCACCCACTGTTGAAGCTGCCCTGAGCCCCAGGTCCGTGTTCCTGTCTCCCCACTGAGACTGCTGCCTGGCACAGTTTCTATTCACCAGTCAATTCCATATCCATGGAGCTTGTTGCTCTGATTTCTTTTCTTTGTTTTTTTCCTTTTCTTTCCTTTTTTAAAGAGGGAAAAGTTTATTTAGCTCACAGTTTGTGGAGGTTCTCCTCCATAATCCGCTGGCTCCATTCAGGGGGACATAGCACAGGGCAGCAGTTCAAGGCAGCAAAAGACAGCAAAGGCAGAAGAGCAGAGGGGTGTAGCTTTCACACCATCCGCCTTTGTGCAGTTTGCTCTAATTTCTTGTCTCATTCTTCTTTATTCTTCTTTATTATGCAGAATTACTTTAATTTTTCTCCCCCTCCTTTTACTTGTGTAGCACTGAAGATTTGATCAAGGCCCTTCAATAGTGCTGTACCATTGAGCTAAACCTTCCTGTCTTTGTCTCAAGCAAGACAATAACCACACTGGCTTTTAAGCATCTAGCTATATGGCTATGCTCTTCAGGGGAAAGAATGAAGCCCACGTGTCCCTCGTCTCCTAGTATATGATGTGGTCTATGAAAGAAAAAGAGGTTATAAAAATAATTCTGTCTCAGCTTCGTGAGACAGTGCTTATCCAGCATGTGTGAGGACCTGGATTGTCACCAGCACCAAAGAAATAAAAAATTAACATTTCAAACTCTGGTATAGGGGCCGGGGAAATAGCTCAGTAGGATAAGTGCTTGCTTGGTAAATGCAAGGGCTGGAGTTCAATCCCTGGTTCTGCCAAAAAAAAAAAAAAAAAAAAAGTACCACGGACTCAAACTCAGGTGGAAATTCTTACAAGTATTTCAACAAAATTTTCCTAAACCTATGGATCCAATAGCAAGGAGATATGTGTATGTATACTTGCTTTTATATTTTATGTTTTCCTTTTATTAAAACCTATGTGATAGAGTCCTAGCCCAGGTCCGGTGAGTGTGCAGAGAGTTTCCTGCTACCCTGCGCCGGCGGGACCAGTCCCAGCCCAGGCGCAGCGTGGGCCGGACCCTCTCCCAGCCCCTCGGGCCACCCCCCACCACTC
>NW_004524637.1:12451753-12473063 GCF_000260255.1 Octodon degus
TGTTGAAACTGTACTTTCGATTTGATTTGAAACTGTCTCATTGCTATATGTTTATCAATAAAACTTTGAAAAGAAAAGAAAAGAAAAAAAAACCTATGTGATAGTCTTATTTTTCAATGTGTTTAGAACATCTTGAGCTATTTTTTAATCTTTCAGATGATAGATGTATGTATAACAAAATATGAAATAATGGTTTATGCACGCTAATCTTATTAAGAAGAGAAAAACCTTAATTGTTTGCAATATGCTGTGCTTTGTAAAATAAGGATAAGCTCTCATATTTCATATTTAGAATGCAAAAACTAAACAAATCAACAAAAAATTTGATTAATCAGAAATTGTAGCTGTAATATTTTTGTTCTGGTTTTGGAAAACAGTGTGCTAAAGTACACAGATGTTTCTGTGTAATTTTAAGTGTGTGTGTGTGTGTGTGTGTGTGTGTGTGAGAGAGAGAGAGAGAGAGAGAGAGAGAGAGAGAGAGGCAGAGATTTTATTTTACATTTTTGTGGTGCTGGGGTTGGAAGCTGAGGTGTCACATGGAAGGAAACCCTTCACCGCAGAGTTATGCCCCAATCCCAGAATCTTTACATTTCTAATTTGAAAGAAGTTAGATAATAGGTTGGACACAATGCTTTGGCTTTCAATAAGAAATTCATTTGCAAAGAAGTTGGTTCTTTGAAAGAATAAATAAAACATATAAAACCTTAGACCATCTAACCAAATCCAGAAAAGACTCAAATCAATGCAACTTGAAATTGAAAATGTGAAATTACAATGGACACAATGGGCACTGTCAAAATAAAAAAGATGACTAACAAGTGCTTTGCAAACCTGTATATTGATAAACTGGAGAAACTAGAACATAAAGATTCCTAGAAACATATGATTTGCTAACATTGAACCAAAGAGATTTAAAAACACTGAATAATAGCAGGCAGGCAATGAAACTGAAACACTAATAAATAAACTACCTCCTATGACAAAAACACAGATCTGGAAGCATTCACTGCTAAATTGTACAAAACCTTCAGGAAAGATCTAACACCAATACTCTTCAAGCTCTTCAATAAATTTGAAAGAGAAGGACTACTCCTAAGGTCATTTCTAAAATCTAACATTACCATGGCCCCCAAAACAGACAAGGAGCCAAACAAACAAACAAACAAACAAACAACAAAAAACAAAGACCAGTCTCTTTAATAAATATAGATGCAAAAATCCCCAGCAAGATGCTCACAAACAGAATGCAAGAGATCATCAAAAAGACCAAACATCATTAGCAAGTAGGCTTCATCCCAGGAATACAAGGATGGTTCAGGAAATGAAAATCAATAAATATAATAATCACATAAACAGAAGCAAGAACAAAACTACGATCATCTCAACAGATGTAAAAAGGCGTTTGACAAAATCCAATATCCATTCATGATAAAAACTTTGAAGTGAACAGGTATAAAAGGACCTTATTCTGATCTGGAGTAAAACTACTGCCACTCATATTAAATAGGGAAAAACTGAAAGCTTCCTTTCTATAGTCAGAAACAAGACGAGATGTCTGCTATCAGTATTCCTGTTCTACCTAGTACTCAGAACAATAATAGCAAGATCAATTAGGCAAGAAAGAGAAGTAAATCCTACATATAGGAGGGCTGGGGAGATGGCTCAGTAGAATTAGCACTTCCCTGGTAAGTGCAAGAGCCTGAGTTCAATCCCTGATTCTGCCAAAAAAAAAATAATAATAATAAAATAAAAAGTGGCCACACTCTAAAACTGACCAAAAAAGATTTAACACAATCATACTCAAAATACCAACAGAATTCTTCACAGAAGTAGAGAAAATAATGCTAAATTTCACATAGAACAAGGGAAGACTCTGAGTGGCTCAAACAATCCTGAGTAACAAAAACAAGGCCTCACAATCCCAGTCTTGAATTTATATTACAAAGTTACAATTATTAAAAAAAAAGCACAGTATTACCATAAAAACGGACACCCACCTCAGTGGAACAGAATAGGGGGTGCAGAAATAACCCAACCATGCTTGACTACTGACTCTTTGGCAAGAAGCCAGAAACATACTGTGGAAGAAAGATAGCCTGTTTAATACATGGTCTTGGGAAAACTGGCTCTGCCCGGGCAGAAGACTGAGTCTAGACCCATATATCTCATGAGGTACTAACCTAAAATTAAAATGGATGAAAGAACTGAATGTTAAAATAGAATAGCCTCATTTGCTGGAAGATAAAATAGGCAAAACTCTGGAAGTAATAGGTGTAAGCAAGGACTTTCTGAAGAGAACCTCAGCAGCATGGGAAATAGTTCCAGGAATCAACAGATAGGATCATATCACATTAGAAGGCTTTTGCACAGCAAACATATCCAGCCAGTAGAGTGAAAAGACAGTCTACCCAGGAGAAAACATTTCCGCTAACTATTCATCAGACACAGAACTAACGTCTATAGCACACAAAGAACTCAACATTTACATGTACCCAAGTAAGACCAAATTAGAAAATGGGCAAGTGAAATGACCATACACTTTACAGAGTACAAAAGGCTAACACACACACACACACACACACACACACACACACACACACACACACACACAAATGCTCTGCATCCCAGGCCATTGGAGAAATGCAACTTAGAACAACACTGAGATGCCATCATAGCCCACAAAGAAAGGCTGTCAGCAAGAAATGCTGATAAATATAAATGTTGGTGGGACGGAGAAGTAAAAGGAGCCCTTACGCGTCGTTGAAAGAAATGTTACCTAAGTACAACTACGCTGGAAGTCACTAGGGATATTCCTCAGAAAATTAAAACTAGAAATTGCATTTGACCAAGCTATTTCCTTTCTAGATATGTACCTGAAAGTGTTAAGTATATCATATTACAGTGATACATGCATCCTTGTGTTGATATCAGCATGACTCACAGTAGCTAAATCTTGCAAGCAGCCTATAGGTCCATCAACAGATGAATGGATAAAGAAAATGTATTTATACACACAAGAATAATAGTCTGCCACAAGACATAAACCAAGTCGTTTTTTAGGAAAATGGACAAAGCTTGAGACAACGATGTTAAGGGAAATAAATCAGACACATGAGCTTCAATATTGCAAAGCTTGTCTCATACAAGAAAACCACATTATAAATAAAGAGCAGAATAAAAGGTAGACCATGGGAAGGAGGGAGATAAATCTTTCTCAAACAGGAAATGGACAAGAGATGGAGGGGAGAGAGAAGAGCGGTAAAGAGGATGAAGAATAGATATTGTAAAAGGGAAGAAACTGCTCAAAAGGAAGGAACAGCTGGGATGAGGGAAGGGAGAAAAGGAAGAAGGGAAATTACGCACACCCACACCCACACCCACACACACACCCACACCCACCCACACACACACGATACCTAAAGTAATTGTGCTACTAATTTCCATTGGTTTCTTGAAAGGAACAGTCAATGCTCAATGTTTTGACCAATTTTACATGCTTATGTCTGCTAATCTGAACTACTACTTGGAAGGCAACAATATGCAACATAACAACCATTGTTGAACTCCTATCATCTTGGTTTTTGAAAATCTGTTATATTTCTAATGTTTTTTAATTATATTTTATTCTTTTTAAAAATTTAGGAAATGACAAAAAGGATAACAAGAGCAACATAGATGGGTTATGTACATGTGCCACTTCCTCACAAGGAATATAAATATTATGTACAGCAAATATGTCCTAAAAAATAAAAGCAAAGTAATATATTATATAATTAAAAGATTTTTTTTTGTTTTTTTTTGTTCATTTTGTTTCTTTTATGGTGGAACCAGGGATTGATCTCAGGCCCTTGCGCTTGCCAGGCAAGCACTTATTCTACTGAGCCATCTCCCCGGCCCCATTACAACAGTTCTGATGCTCTCCTGTTGTCCATAACACACTCTTGTTGTCAGTAATAGCTAAAGTAATATTGAAGACAGAATAAACGTGAATGGATCCAGTTTCCAAAGTACAGTGCTATCTCTTTCTGATCTCAGGTGTAGCAACACTGGATTCTTGCACTACCTCAAATCTTGGTTTAGGAAACATTCTTGTCCCTGGCCTATGCATAGCAAGCCTTCTAAGTTCTCTAAGCTAACTCTAACTCTCCAAGTTCAGAGAGCTGCTCCTTCATGGATGTTTTTACAATGTAATCTGTGCTGAGGCCTCAGTCATCTAGCACATAAGCTAGGACCCTGGGGATGCTCTCTGTCCAGCCATGGGCTCCCTGCTAAGCAGTCCCCTTCCCTCTTTTGCCCTGAAATCACCACCCCGAACACCAGGCTGCCTGTCCCAGCTTTCCTTGGTGTTCCGTTCCATGTCCCATGTGTGTGTCCTCACAGTTATTTGCTCCTTTGTGTAAAGGGTGCTGTTCTCACTCTTAATAGAATAATCCTGGAGTGTTCTTCCACAAACAGGTAATTTATAGCTTTCCCAGTTAGTGAAAATTGGGAGTACTTTTATGGTATCCAGTCGTTTCAAGGACTGTGCTGACCTAAAACTAATGAAGAGAAAATTGGCATATTAAAGGATCTACTGGCTTGTCTGAAAAGGTGGTAAATCCTGGGAAGGTTTTCCATTCAAAATTCTTTTTTTTTAAAAAAAAGTCATTAAAAAAAAAATAAATAAATAAATAAAAATAAAAAAAAGTCATTTATTTACTTATTTATTTATTATTTGGTACAGGGTCTTGCTACACAGCTCAGACTCATAGTGATCCTCCTGTCTCAGCCTCCCTCGTGCTGGGACTACAGGCATGTGATACCACGCTTGGTTTCAGGGCCTGAACATTCTGGGGCTGCCATGGCCTATGGTACCAGGGATCAAACCCAGGTCCTTGTGCCTGCCAGGCAGGTACTTAGACCACCAAGCTATCTACCCAGCCCTCCCTTTAAAATTCTGTGAGCTGTATAAGCTATAAAAAGGGTCTGGAGATAAAAATTTAGAAGAGAAACTCACATACACATAGCACTGACTGGATCTGTATATTTTAACAAGGTAGCATAGAGTAGGGTGCTATTCTTACCCAAACAGAGGGACAGTAAACAGACTCTGAAATTACAGCTCCTTTTTGTCCTTGATTTACAGTATGTATTATTTTAAGGTTCTGATTCTGGGATCTTTGTAAAAGTCCCAGAATTTGATTCAAAGTGGGGTTTTTCTTAGTCTTTACATGTTGTGATTTCTTGATCAAGGAAGTATATAAAATCAGTTTTCTTTTCCTTAAAAGAACAAGTTGATCATTCTTATAGTTTCTCTTAAAATGACAAGCAATCAGATTTTCTTTTTGCAAAAGCAAACTTTTATAGACCGACGGCTCTTCCTGGTAAAATGCTAATGTGTAATTCTTTTACACCAGGCCCACACCTTTACTCTTGAGTGAGGCCTCTAAAATTCCCATGGAGGACACTAGCCAAATAAAAGCTGATGCTTGAAGCGAGCAGAGAGTGTGCTCCAGATCCCAAGGCTCTTGGCAGTGCCAGACTTTCTTCTTGTTGCTGTCTTGCTGACAGTAAACACATTTGCAATTAATCCACTTAACTGATGAATGCTCGCGATAGTCTGTATCAAAAGCGCTAATCACAGGGAAGCCTGGTGATCTAAAACCCATCTTTGACAAGAACGCACTGCTGGAAGTCTAATATCAAAATGTCAGTCCTGGTGGAGGAACCAGACGCATTAAATGTAATGAGTCCTCAGCCCCCAGATTCGGCGTCCCCACACGCTAAGCTCTCACGAGCCAAGGGATAAAGACAAAAACACAACGTTACCTATTTTTGGATTACAGAAGACTGTCCCTTAATCATCAGAAATTGTTCTCTAATTTTTAAATTTACAATCTTTACCATCGAGCCAATGAAATAAGAAATCGTATTGATAAACACGAAGTGCCAAGAATATGAAATACAAACTATGAAACCTTATAGCAACATGAATTTTACTTCCTGGTCCATTCCTTAATCTTTACCTGCAAAATCATATGAGCCCAGCAAGTGCCCGTTTCTGTGGGATGTCAATCATGATCCTTCCTCATCTGAACTGTGAATGATTTAGTGCTAACGTCAACCTTTAGAAATACCAAGGCTGAATGCTAACTAATGAAATGCAAAATTTATTTGACAGATTATACACTTATGCAACTCAAGTTCTGATTAAAAAGAGCCACTTGAAATATGACTAATTTTAAATGCAGAATTGTAAGTATAAACTACTTTATCAAAATACACAGATAAGCTTAGTTCAAACTACAGGAGAAACTTTCACTTGAAGATGAATTTTTTCCCCACTGAACACACTCTCAAATGGTCAAGATTTTTAATATTTTTATTCAACTCAAATGAAATCTCACAAAACTGTGTTCAATGAAATCTGTGTTCAGATTTCAATCTGAATAAACACTTCTATCAACTGTTATAGCTCAGAATATGGTTTTGGACTTACAAGCCTAAATTCAATACTTGGCTCTTCCTTCTGGTCCATGCATGACTCAACACTGTAGGTTTTAGCTTCCTCATTTGTGAGCCGAGAGCAAAAGAAAGAACCCATTTGATGGTTTCTTTTTGAAGAGTAATGGGATAATTTGCACAAAATGCAGTGAGTATTTGGTATGAGAATATTTATGATCATGACTAATTCAAATGGCATGCATGGCCTGAGTAGTAAACCACCCTACACAGGTGAAATATCAGAGTGGAAAGTGACCTCTGTGGTCTTCCACTCACCTCATTTTATGCAGGAAAACATCAAGGTCAACAGAATTCAGTGCCATGCCCCACAAGTAAAGCTCTTGCTTTATTAACGAGCTCCACCTCTAGCCCTTGCAAGCCTGTTTGGTGTGAGGGTAACGCAGAGAAAAAGTCAAGGCAAAAAGAAGGTTTTCTCTAATGAACAGAAAGTAATCATGCAGACAGAAGAGCAAAGTTAAATCGCTTTATTGATTGCTCAGAAAATCGATACGAAGTTTCTATCCAAAGAGTCTCTTCCACACTGACAACAAGGGGCTTTAAAGCCTGAGGTAGAAAGAGCCCAGGCTTCCAGGCCAGAAGTGTCAATATTTGTATGTGGACACAGAAATGCCTGGGAACGTGGAAACAAATCATCCCTGGAGCTGCCTGAAAATGTTAGCGCAGTCATGTTGTCAAAGAAGTGACTGCTTAGAGAGAAGTCTAATAGGAATACCAATAAATTCAACTGGAGATAATGTCAGGCCTACTTAATGTGATGCACTGGGCCTGAACTCTTACTCACCCAAAAGGAAAAAGGGTCTTAGAGAGGACTTAGTTTAATAATAATGCTCAACAAAATGAGCTCTAGTTTTAAATAATTGCTGAGCTGTCAAATAATTCTATTATAAACTCAGATCTTAAAATTATAACTGCACATTATGAAAACACATTGTATAAATCCCATTACAAATCTCTAAATATGATTACTATATAATTCTAATCCTATTGTCAGGTTACTGTTCAGAAGGTTCATTGTGCTGAAAGAATAGTCTGGGGAGACAGCTAGGTGGTCTAAGTGCCTGCCTGGCAAGAGCAAGGACCAGGGTTTGATCTCTGGTACTGCATGGTGTGCTGACCCCGGAACCCTTGGTGCTGGCCACCGAAACTGGGTGTGGTGGTACACATCTGTAATTCCACTGCTGGGGAGGCTGAGATAGGAGGATCACTAGGAGTCTGAGAATATTTTAAAGAAGAAAGAATAATACACCTACGTATACTTCTAAAATACACTATAAATCCATTCTAATGGTGGCCAGATTAAAATAAAGAAATAAAAAGGGGGAAGTCTTTAAATCTCTATATTTTACAAATTCAATAAAAATAATTTTAATTGGGGCTGGTGAGATGGCTCAGTGGTCTAAAGCACCTACTTAGAACAAGCTAAGCTAAGCAAAACAAAGGGACCGCGGTTCAATCCCCCAGCACCACATGCCAGACAGCCCCGCCCCCTGGTGGGCTGAGCTGGCCACACACACAAAATGAATGAATGAATAAATAAATAAATAATTTAAAAAAAATAATTTTAATTGTCTTTTGTTTTCTAGATTTTTAAAAATTAATTTTATTAAGAAACAGCAATGAGACAGTTTCAAAACAGGTTAGTAGGGCAGTTTTAACAATTAATACATTACATATTGTTGTCTTTGTAGTAGTCATTCATAGTACAAGATGCAGACATGATATCCTGTACAAACTATTAGTACAAATCTTTCTTCTCATTGAATTGAGAGAAAGTAGCTAATATCTATCTGTATATTTTGTATATACAGATACAAAATGGTCCTTCATTTATATCCCTCTTTTTTGTTTAGTTTCGCCAGAGATGGGTATTCCATTGCCATTTAAATATTGTAGGTGCATGAATTCAGCAAAATGATCCAATATAGTCTGTTTTCTAGATTAAAAAAAATTTTTTTTTTCTTTTTAAATTTGGTACAGGTCTCACTCTGCAGACCCATAGTGATCCTTCTGATTCAGCCTTCCCAGCACTGGAATTACAGGCATGTGCCACCATGCCTGGCTTTCGTGGCTGGCTTAGCTGGACCAGGGCAGGGCCTGCACCATATGTGGTAAGGGGATCGAACCCAGGTACTTGCGCTTGCCAGGCACTTAGACCACTGAACTATCTCTCCAGTCCCTTGTTTTATAATTGAATATATTCTGCTTTCATAAATATTTTGGTGTGTATTGGAAACACACAAATGCAGTAAAGAACAATTTGTTTACGGATAAATCCCCCCTAAAAGTCTAACATTATTCCATTCATGCCATAAGTTTCAGAGCAGCATTCAAGAGGTCCCAGATGTCGACCTGCCTGGTGACAATGGTATCAATGGACTTCACCACCTGGTGGCCATCAGAAAACACCAGAGCCTCCCGCTAGGATGACGTGAGTCTCAAACCTAGTTAAGAATTGCTTTATTCAAACTTACGTATAGTTTGAAATTAAATGGGTCTCAAATCAATTTTCAATTTGGCTTTAAATAACAAAGATTTGCTTTACTACAGCTGTATTTTTAAGTTTTAAGTGGCTTCTACATATAATAAATATGTTATTTCAGGCATCAAATTACACTGCTAATATTTCCTTCTTTCTTTTTTTTTTTTTTTCTTTTTTATGGAACTGGGGATTGAACTCAGGCCCTTGCGGTTGCCAGGGAAGCGCTTGTTCCACTGAGCCATCTCCCTGGCCCACACTGCTAATATTTCTAAGGGTATATATGTGCACATACACACACTGTAATGTGGCTTTTAAAATTCCAAATTAATAGGAAAATATTATTGGGCATATCATTAAAATGTAACATTAAAACTGGTGAACAACAGATTCAGACCCTAGCAAGCCCAAACATCACTAGTGTTCCATTGCACTAAGTCTTTCAGCGACTGAGAGATGCCTTTTGTGCCTGTATGTCGAGATAGCAGTGTGCATTGAATCTCGAGGGAAATTTTCTGTCTGTATCTAACTATAAAACCTCTAACGGGCTGGCGAGATAGCTCAGAGGACTAAGCGTCTGCCTGACAAGCACAAGGACCGGAGTTAGATCCCCAGCACCACAGGCCATGCCAGCCCCGCCCCCAGCAGCAATGAGTCAGCCACTGAGACCGAGTGTGCTGGTGCACGCCTATAATGCCCGCACTGCAGAGGCTGAAAACAGGAGGATCACTACAAGTCCTAGTTGTGTAGTGAGACCCTGCACCAAATACATTAGAATAAATAAATAGAAACAAATAAACAAAACCTCTAAACTTTGGACTGTTCCCTGTCAGTGTTGCCAAGTGCACATAAATGCTGGGCTATCAGGGCTTTCTCTGAATTAAAAAGCAAACACACAAACATGAAAACACAATTGTATTTTGTTATTTTATCTACTACTGTCTACAAGGAACCGGCAATAGCCTGCATAGCCCTCAGCAGATAACATTTACAAATAGCTAATATTACTTCTGAATTACTCAGTAAATATTTCACAGCAGTAGCTCTGAATCATACTTTTCTTTTTCCTTATTTTTTGAAATTATGAAACAAAAAAGAACAAAGAGGGCTGGGGAGGTAGCTGAGCAGCAGCACAGAACCTGCCTCCCAAGTTCAAGGTCGTGAGTTCAATTCCCCATTCCAAAAAAAAGTGAAAGAAATGAAGCATAATTATAAAACTTTTTGACATAAAGTTACCCTTTCAAAATCAAATGCAGTTTCACAAAAACTTAAGGAAGCAATTAGAAGGCCACCTTTATATTGATATGTTTTATGAAGGAGTTCAAGTAAACTATCTCTGTGGTTTTTCCTCTTGTTAAGCATATATGAGACAGGTCTGGAAGGGATCAGGGACAGAAGAAACCTGAAGAGCTTTGTCAAGAGCCATTTTGCTTCTGTAGATGCATGTTATTGGCAAAAAGGAGGGTGTCTACCCTGCCCCAGACTTTCACAGATTTAAGTTATGCTAATTGTAAATGTGTTTCAGACCCATGTGGAGATACATTTGGGGAAAACAGAAACAGGAACAAAGTGACCAGGAGCAATTTCCAGTTTCAAAATTAACCATCTCAGGATTTTAAGGTGTTATTATAGAGAAATTATATCTCGGGCTTTTTAAAAGTTTCCATGTGAAATACAAAGGATAAGAACAGAACCCATCAGGTTGTTGCAGTAGTGAGGTGAGTTTTAATCAGGCTATGCAGAATTTTCCTGTGAGTGGGGGCCAGAGCGCTGGGGATGGGGAATAGTTGGGAGAAGGGGAGAGAATGTTAGCTCTATAAGTATGTACTGTATAAAGATATTTGTGTTTTACTCAAAGGACAGCTGACTCACATGAGTCCTATTACCTGCTCTCTTACAAGGTCTATCCTGCCTTGTGGCTCAATTCTGGCTGCCTATCAGTGTCATTTGTGGTGATTTTAACAACTCTAGTTCCTCTAGCTCACCCTCAGAGGTTCTAATTCAGCCAATTTCACGGTTGAGTCCCAGGACTCCCAGCTTTAAAAAGCTCTATAGATGTTTCTGATGAGCAGTCAGAGCTGAGAACCACTGTATCAGCCAATGTTCTGGTTTATTTGTTTCTAGTGAAAGGCTATTATCTGAACTCCAGTAAGAGATAGAAAGCAGGGAAGAAGTAGAAAAGGATGAAGGATATTTTGGATAGTGATCTTACTAGCAAAGCACCATGTTTCTTAAGCAATGATTCAATTTTCCAGAAACCTAGTGCACTAATAAAATACGAAGCAATAAAAGAGGTCTTCAGAATATTAAAGGACAGCTAGTGTAAAAACAAAAGCATTTTCCCCCCCTTGGCCACTAGGGAAAGGTTTTGCTTTTTTTCCCCCCACTAATCATACAGAATTGTATTTTGACTTTAAACAGCTGGTCTTTTTTCTAAACTTTAATACTGTTCATTTTAAAAAGAGAATAAAATTTAAAAAAACCCAAAAAACATTAAAGGGCCAGAGAGACTGCTCAATATAATAAGGACTTGCCTGGCAAGTGCAAGGGCCTGAGTTCAATCTCTGGTTCAGCAAAAATAAATAAATAAATAAATAAATAAATAAATAAAAATAAACCATTAAAAACAATATAGACTTTCTAAACAAGATAATAGGAAATCAACAATGGTTGTTATATTGGATATTGCCATTTTCAAAGTAGTTGTTCAGATGTAAGCATGAAGAACTGGTCAAAAAAATTAAATATTAGCTGTTCCTTTCAATAAACCAATAGAAATTAGTAGTACAATTAGAATATATTTATATCTATATATAAGTATAGATATAGACATACATATATATCCCTTCCCTCTTTCTTTCTTTTCTCCTTTCCCTCATCCAAGTTGTCCTTTCCTAAAATTCATTATTTTTGATGTTGAAAAGAATGTTCATCGCAATGCGTTGCTACTGTTTTGTGCTGCATTCTGTAGGACAGCTTGGCGGGCGTATGCAGTGAGCTCCAGTGAGTAGCATTAACTGAAGCCTTAGGAGAAGATGTGGAGAGAGACTGAAGCGAATCCCCGGAGGATAGCGAGGTAGTATGTGTAGCTCCAAGGTGGTTCCGATAGCGGAATACTCAAGTGACTGCATAAATCCCCAAAGGAAAGGGGTTGAGGAAAGATACGCTTCTATCTTTGAGGTGGTCTTAGCACAAACAGAAAGTTTTTGAAAAGATGAAATATAATAGTAATGAAAGCAGAAAAGGGTGAGAAAGAACAGATTTTTAAGTCTGACAGTTCAAGTTAAGAGCAATTCCATGAATAGTTTTTAGCACCAGAAAGTAAAATCTGGATGGGCTGGAAATAGCTATAGAGTTTCTAGGTAGAACAGATACCCCAGTTGTGCTTAACTTTCAAGTGAAATAAATTTCCCCAGAGAGATTGTTCTTCACTTTGCAAATTGGCTTTTCCAAGAAATTTTAATTGGCTGCAGTTTTCTCTTAGTGCCTATCTTTTATTTAGTTAAAAACACAGGAATAAGCATTGAATAAGAATAGCAGTATTCGTCCTATCTATGGGCGAGTAGATCTGTTCTAAATCCAGACTTAAGCTGCCTGCTAAGATGAAGGAACTGAGGTGGAGGAAAAGGAAGAGTTTCAGTTTATACAGATGAACTAAGCATGATTTACCTGCACATCAAACGACTGGCTCAAGTTGAGGTTCTATTTCAATTCTACCATTAACTATTTGCTTTCGTTAACGGTCTATGTCTCAGTTTCTGAGGGGTTTAAATGAAGTTGGCCAAGACTTCTTTCAACATGATGTGAATTCCAGAAAGACATCATGTTGGTCCCTTTGTATTTCACCTGCCTGAAATTTCACTTCTTCACAAAGTCTCCTGAAATTGATCAGAACCAGACAACAAACCCACCTAATTTAAGATAGACTTGGATATTCAAGGGCTGCAGTTTTTGAATTCTTAGATTACCAGACATAGAAATGACATATAGGAGATGTCACATGAGGCAAACAGGGTCTCTGTTTCTGATAGATGCCGAAGCTTCTGGAGAATTCTGCTCAACATGGTGCTCTTAGGAAACCTCACCAGTGCTTCAATGAAACAGTGATTTCTCATGCTATTGAGATTCTAGACCCATTCAGACCCATCATGAAAAGTCCCCTTTTAATTACCATGAATGTTGGGAGGAAAAGTTGAGAGAACTTTTTGTATCACAACTAACCATAAATCTGACGTAGAGCAAATATGTCAGATCTTTCACCTTCCAGACAGCAGGATAGGGAAGTCATCATTAAGCAGTGCAGCAGAAACAATGGCACACACACTCAGGCACCTTATCTTCCACAAAGGGCCCTAGCATGTTCACAAGAAGAAAGACAGCCTCTTCAATAAATGGTGCTGGGAAAAGCTGGCTTAGCTTCTCTTCCTTCATAGAAAAGAAAGGTTTGCGTTCATATTGTTTGGAGAAGATACCACACCTATATCTTGTACTCTAACTATTATGAATACAACAATACACAATGCACTAATTAGTATAACCCTCCTACGAACCTGTTTCAAATCTCACCATGTACAAACCTAAAATCAAAATGGAGCAAAGATGTAATATGAAAACAGAAACACGGAATCTGCTGGAAGAGAAAATAGAACTCTTGAAGACATAGATGTCGGCAAAGACTTCATCAACAAAACTCCAGTCACATAGTAAATATTACAAAGGATCAACAACTGGGATCTCATCTTATTAAAAAGTTTTTTTGCACAACAAACAAATCACCAATGAAGCAAAGAAACAACCCACAGAGTGGGAAGAAATATTTTTGCCAGTTGTTCAACAGACAAAAAATTAGTATCTAGAACATATAAAAACTTGAAAAAAATGCGACCCTCCGAATTTAAAGGCTCAATCCAAGAATGGGATCTGAGATGAATGCACACTTTTTAGATGAAGAAATACAAATGGCAAGTAAATATATGTAAAAATGTTCAACATCGCTGCTCATTTGAGAGATACAAATTAAAACAACACTGAAATTCCATTTCACCCTCGGAAGAAAGGATATTGCCAAAAGATCAACCAACAGCAAACACGGATGGGCTGTGGGAGAACAGGAGCCCTTCTCCACTGCTGGTGGGAGAGCAGACTGGTGCAGTCACTGTGGAAATCAGGAGGGAGATTCCTCAAAGACTAGGGCTAGAGGTCCCACTCGACCCAGCTTTTCTCCTTCTTGGTATCTTCATGAAAGAATTCAAAGCATTCATAGCAGAGGGATATATTAACACCCATGTTTATAGCAGCACAGTTTATAATAGCTAAATCTTGGAAATAGCCGAAATGTCTAGCAAATGAGGAAGAGTTAACTAAAATGTGTTTTTTCTTAATGCAATAGAGTACTACTCTGTCATAAAGAAGGAAAAAATTGAGCCATTTCTAGGCTAATGGATGCACTTTAAGACCATGCTCCCAAGGGAAATATTCCATTGTCTTTTTGGTATGAGAAACTGAAAGTGTAAATGAGGATAAAGATGTGTAATAGGATATTGCAAAAGAGGAAAAAAAGGTTTAAATGGGAAGGGGAGTTGGGGAGGGAGAAAAAGAAAGGGAAAAGAAAAAAATGAGAACAGAAGAATAAAATGTAAACAAAGCTTTGCTTTCTAAGGTGGGGAAGAGGAGTTACAGGGAAAGGAGGGGAATGAGAGAGAGGGATCAAAATGCATCATGCACAGGTACAAATTCCCCATGACGAATGTGATCATCCATATGTCTAAATTGTACCCATAAACTGAATTTACACAACCATCCCTATGAAAATCAGTTTGAAGGAGACGACAATAAATGCACATGGATGCAGATATGTAAAAAGCAATAGCACTGTGGCTTCCTTTACTATTTCTTGAGAACTCTGTGTGTGTGTGTGTGTGTGTGTGTGTGTGTGTGCACTTGCAGTTATGATGTATGAAAGACAGAAGATGCAGGTTAAAATCAGCCACATGAAGTGCAGTCCACAAGAGACCAACCCCCTCACCTCTACCACAGAGTGGATGTGTGACAACACGCAAGGAGTATCACAACTGCGGGATCTCGCCCCGGCTTTAGTGGCCATAGGGCGTAGCTACTTTTTCATAGAGATAAATGTCCACAATTCACTTCAGAGTTAGACTTTAGTTCTGAATAGTGTCAGAATCATGATACTTAGTGAGACCTTTCCAGTTCACTTCATCTAAACTTGCCTTCTTTGGGCGGCACTGTAACATCTACAGGCAGGAAATGGTCGTGTGAAAAGTCTCAGGTACACTATTGCATTTCAAATTCATTTGTGGTTTTCACATAGATATACAGGAAGAAATGAGACTTGAGACAATAGATTTTCTGAAAAGCAGAAAAAATTAAAATAATGTATCATGCTAATGGCCCTAAGAAGCCATGAGGAGACCATTTATGCGTGTAAAGAGCTGATGTTAATAAGGTCAGAGGGACTGGAGGTGAAAAACAGGGAAAAACACTCTAAGTGTAATCGCCTTTCCCTTGCTTTCTAATATGTTTATGTTTTCTACTGAATGACTTCCAGTCTAAAATGTCAAAAAGTTAAATATGTCAACAAAAAAAGGGAATAAAGTGAACAGTTAAGAGTGAACAGGCAAACGAAATTATGGCTTTTCTCTTCTGTTGTTGTGAGGCAAACGTGACAACCACTACACTACGGAAACACCTTTCTTTTTTGTTGTTGTTGGTAAGATACAATCTCAGTGAACCACCCGATGCTTTCAGGTGCTGTTTGCTGTAGCACAGTCTAGAATCTTACGCCAGGTTAGTGGTCTTGGACTCCCAGCAAGGTAGGCTGCCTTAGGCATAAGGGAGGGATGGCTCCTTTTGTCCTTTATGACACGTTTCTTTTTCCCTAAAACATACTTGTGTGTTCGCAGGAGATAAGAGAATTCATTAAAGGCAAGGCATGCTAACACTGATGGCAAAGGCTTCTAACCTGTTAATAAATACAGGCTCCCCAATTGCAAATTAGACATAAATCATTTCATAAAATAATGTATTATTTTATACTTATGCTACTATTAAAATAAATACCAGCCCATATGGAAATCCCAAGTAACCTTTACTTCTAATTTTGGTCGTATTTGGTTATGCACCATAGAATATTCCTTTTACAAATGAATGAGATTAAGTGAAAAATATGGCATGCATCTAAATTTTACAAAACTTATTACAGCAAGAGACAGGTTGCCATTAATCTTCATCAAAATGCTCCCTGTGGCTTTGAATGCACCCCATCATTCCTGCTACTTCCTGAAGCAGCTCTAGACATGCTCTGCCCCGAATGTCTTTACTGTGTGGTTGGGACTGCCTCAACATCCTGTATCGATTCAAAATGTGTGTCTTGCATCATTGTTCGGACTTCAGGGAAGACACAGATGTCACAGGGTGCCAGACCTACGAAGAGGATGAATGACAACACACCATGATGTTTCACTGGCCTGCCTTCAAGTTGTGTAGCCCTTGGCAGGCGGATTCGCCACATCTTTGAGCACATCTGACAAAGACACTCACTGAAAGCAGACTTCCACAACTGCTTCGGAAAGTGACAAGACTATGGGCTGAGTGTGTCTGAAGGGTGGGTGAGTATTTTGTGAACACTGATGACAATGTGGCTTTTATTTTATTTTATGTATGCATTTACTACAGGGTCCTTAGGGCCTTACTACACAGACTGGACTCGTAGTGATCCTCCTGTTTTCAGCCTCCCAAGCCCTGGGCTTACAGGTGTGTGCCACTATGCCCAGTCTCATTTGCAGTCTCAGTGTGCCCCATGGGCGGGGCCTGCAGGGCACACCTGGGATCAAACCCTGGTTCCTGCATCTGTCCAAGCAGGCACCTTAATTTGCTGAGCTACCCGGCCAGCCCTGTGGCTTTTATTTTAATATGTGTAAAATTTAAACATTCACTATAATTTTCAGTTATCTGCATATAAAAAGTCTGTTCATGATTTTCAATTTGGACAATTGAATTCCATTTTTTAAAAATTATTATTTTAGGGAAAGGTCTACAGAGTGTTCAGGGTCTCACTACTAGATTGGACTCATAATGATCTGCCTGTTTACAGCCTCACAAAACCCGGGATTACAGGCACACACCACCATGTCCAGTCTCAATTGCCATCTCAGTGCGCCCTAGGGGTGGAGTCAGCACAGCAAGTCTGGGAATTGAACCCCCGGCCCCTGTGCCTGCTTGCAGGTGCTTTAATCCTCTGAGCTATTTGGCTGGCCCTGAAATCAATTCTTATATCAGAAAAACCAAACATTTACTATGAATGTCCAAAGTATAGACTATTATACAGTCTAATTTAAGCATAGTTCCATCCAGTGACATAGATTCATATATAAGAAAATGTTTATTCATTTAGCGTTTTCTTAATTTCCACAGCTCTTTAAAAAGTATCAAGAGAGACTCCTTGAATCAAACAGTAGACCGATTTTACTGGGGCTCTGTAATTTTCAAATAGATGACATTAAACATACATAAATTAGCATATTCATGTAAGAATTGCTATTGCATTCAACAGCCTCTGAACCAACGTGTGTTTGGGGATCAAGGGTAAGTTTAGTTCCCTACTACTCATAGCTCCTCATTCTGTGTGAACTTTGATTCCAAAGAAATACATTAATGTTCTCTTATTCTCCTCACAAAGCCTCCAAATCTATTGCTAGCTGAACTTATGGCATTTCTGAAATTCCATCAGGCCTAACAGCTGGAGATCTTTTTCTTACAAAAACATGCGTTTCCTTGGAGGGTTCTGAAAAGTTTCCCAGCACCACTCATTAGGAAAGGCCACGGTGATAGATTAGCCTTGCCGCTACCATTTTCGCTATAAAGTACTCCTTGTGTGTGTGTGTACTACAATTTTCTATTCAATAGTATGACTGCATGTAATTATTCAAATCCAAAGGCCTATTGTAAAAGAGTGTGCAGATGATGGCAAAAATACCCAGAAGCAAATGGGCTGCTATGACTTCAGACAGAATTTTATTTTTCACTGTATTTACTGACAATTACCATTAGGAAGGATCTTTGTGCAAGAGACTAAGGGCAGACTCAGTCCATTTTGGGGGAGATAATGTTCCTAAATACAAATTAGACTGTGGCCGATGTATAAAAAAGAATTCCCATTTTTAGCAATCAATGTATCATCATTAATTGGTTGCAAAAATTACTCAACCGTGATTGTCCATTTTCTTAATATCAGGACAGATGAAAATTAAAATATATCAATGAAAAAGAATATATTCTAGGATATTTATGGCAATTGCAATAGAAGTACTGGGGCGGGGGATAAAAGTCTATCTTTGCCCTGGTACAAATCCTAGAATCTTAAGAGCTGTAATGAAATTAAAGAGTTGCTATATAACCTCTCCCAGCGGAGTGTCACTGTCCTCATTCTCCGCCTCAGTCACCAAGCCTGGAGTAAGCACACACGCTCCTAGTTCCATTTCCCTGGCCCTGAGCCAGGCCAAGAGCCTACCGAGTTACAGAATTAGGATTTCAGATAACAACATGCTCTTTGCTGTGACATGTGACTCTGGAGCCAGATCTAGAAAGAAGTCCTAATATGAAGAGAGAGTAAGTGTATTAGTTTCCACTCTTGAAGAGAATGTACCCTATTTCTCTACTTCAAAGCATCTAGATCAGAAAAGCGCATTACTTCCCTGTCCTTGAGTTATTGGCTTCTGCGTTAGGCAGTCCTGGAGGCTGCCACAGTATATGAAGGTAGATAGCTTTATTACATAAAAACACAGAAAATATTTGACCCAGATGCTATATTCAGCTAGGCTTGCCTGCCATGCATTAGAAGAACAAAATATCCTTTTGTAATGTCACTAAATGACTTTTGATGGGCTCTTCTCCATCCTCTCCCACTATACAAAGAATTACGGAGACAAAAAGAAGTCTAGACACAACAGTCTCAAGACACATGTACGTACAATCTTGTCTAATAAGTAAGACTTCATACTACCATGTGGCATTTTTTCCCCTGTATTTTAGGGAAGGGTCTCACTACTAGATTGGATTTGTACTGTTTAGCCTGTTTAATCCCTCCCAAGAGCTGGGATTATAGGCAGGTGCCACCATGCCCACTCTCAACTGCAGTCTCAGTGTGCCCTGGGGCGGGACCAGCATGGCAGGCCAGGGGATCAAACCCTTGGCTCTTGTGCCTGCTTGTAGGCACTTTGATCCACTGAGCTATTTGGCCGGCCCTTACCATGTGGTTCTTGATCATGAGAATCTGAGTTAAATATGAGTCCTTTAAAGCTTCTCCTTCACTCTTTTCCTGCTGCTCACCATTGAGGCAGGAAAAGATGGCTGGTTATGATCTACACGGAAGGCTTCCTCAGCTCAATGAATTCCTCTGATATTATTTTACCACTTTTATGCTCTAAGGTGTCCACTGCTTCTATATTTGAGCCCATTAGCACGGTACAAATATAATACTTGCTGGATTACATGCTAAGATGTCACTGTGAATAGAGAAGATGGATGAAAATTAAACATGTTCTTGCTCAAAATTTAAACATAAAACTAGATTTTCCTGAACAAGAAAGAGATGTAGTTGGAGGGCTGACAAAACCGGTTGCAAAGAAGCTGAATGCTAATTCACAAGCTACACATACCTCCCTGACCAAGCCTCTTTTGTTGACTCTCATCTGCCTTGACCTGTGAACTTGCATAAATTTACACTATACTGACTAATTTTCTAGCAAATTTGAAATATGATACTTTTGGCTTTACTGGGTTTTTGTCTCTTCATAGCTTGTGTTCTCCCACTCAGGCAGGTCAGATAATTCAGTATTAATCTTCACAACATTGCTGCAGAATATTCTTATGCAGAGGGCAGCTGAGGTAGGTAGATTACATGGGCTCCAGCGACCCAAGTGGAGGACTAAGGGGACAGCTTCAGCCTTCTATTTTTATCCACAACTTTCTATTTCTGCTGCAAGCTTCAGTAGCAGAGGTTTTTTTTTTTTTTTTTTTTTTTTTAAACTAGGATAGCTATCAAAATCTTCTGGGGAGCATTTTCAGTATATTCATACAATCCCTGAAGGCATAGCAGAATTTGGAAAGAATGTGAGAAAGGTGGATTGAACACTTTCCAGGTGGTTCCAAATGTCCTGTCCTCTTTACCCTAGGTGACAGCCACAGTGGTCCAGGGAAAGGCCCCACTCCAAGCATTTTTATTTTTAATGTATTTCTTCTTATGAATCTTCAAACATTCATCGTATTATAACAACTGAGGAATTCTGACTTAAGGGGTCTACCATTTAGTCTTTAGAAAAATGGCCATGAAACCCAACTTATTTTCAATTTTTCTTAGTACAAGTTTGCAGCACCTGACTACTGCTTTCCCTGTGGTGTTGGGTACATGGATACGGCACTTGTTGACTTTGTTATTTTTTCTCTTACTGACTGCATGAACTTTACCTAGTGGTTTTATAATTCACATAATCTCCAGCTTTTGACTTCCGTACACGTGTAGGTGCGCCGTGCAGACAAATCTTTGTCAGTGATCTATGAAAAAGGAGTCTAACCCTGAACATTATCAAGTCTCTCCCAAGTACCAAGAGAAAAAAAAAATCATGGCAGGTAATGTTTTAAAAGTATAGAAATCACTCACCCTTTTCTATCAACATTATTTTCAAGTCTATAACTTGCTAGTTTTACTTTAATCCCCAAGAATTATTTTGCTTTTCTTGGAATTTTCCTTGGTAATGATATAGCTGTGTTTCTAAAATCCTTCCTTGCGAATATAATTCCATTTCTGAAAACAGAGCTTAGGTACTTTCTTCTTTATATTGCTAGCTGCAGAGATTTTATTCAAATTCCCCTTTTTGCAACAAATGGGCTCTGGAAGCTTAGCAAGAATCCTCTTCATAGCTGGACACAAGAGTGGGGAAACTGGATAATAAACCATCAAACTCCAGAACAGAACAACCACCATGTCTCTACAAATAAATAGGTCTGCCAGCGGGCATTAGGGATGCTGTGACAAGCTGTCCTGCATGATACTTTGAAACAACAGGGCCAGCCAAATAGCTCACTGGATTAAATAGCCTGCAAGCAGATGCAGAGGCTGGGGGTTCAATCTGCAGGCCTGCAGTGCCAGCCCCGCCCCAGGGCATGCTGAGACTGCAATTGAGACTGGACGTGGTGGTGTGTGACTGTAATCCCAGCTCTTGGGAGGCTGTAAACAGATGGGTCACTAAGAGTCTGATCTAGTAGTGAGACCCTGAACACCCTGTAGACCCTTCCTTAAAATACAAAAAAAAA
>NW_004524637.1:12473163-12476683 GCF_000260255.1 Octodon degus
AAAAAAAAAAAAAAAAAAAAAAATCTACTTTTCCCTTGATGTGTATTGCTAGGCTCTATTATCACCAAAAGAAATTACAAGTATGTTTTTAGGAGAGAATGAACACTAAAAATATACTACTCATAAAAATTTACACTATCTCTCTCTGAGACACTAGCGCAGACCAGTTAACTCAATCCTGAACAAGAGGTCGGGGAGATGGCTCAATGGAATAAGTGCTTGCCTGGCAAGTGCAGGGGCCTGAGTTCAATCCCCGGTTCTGCCAAAAAAAAAAAAAAAAAAAAAAAAAAAAAAAAAAAAAAAAAAACCCAAACAAAATTAAATCCTGAACATGATCCGCAAACAAAATGGAAAATAATTAACTTTTTCTACATCTGTCTAATGCATTTCTGCCATTTGTTTTCAATTGAGTTCATCTCCTTTCTCCAGCAGCGGAAAGGGTAAATGGTTTTTTTGTTAACTTCAGACAGCATTTTTTCAAACAATTACATTCAGTCGCTAATGAAGCAAACGGCAAGGCTGCAGGGGTGCATGATGAGATGCAAAGACACTGCAGAAGACAAATCATTTCTAAATGAATAAGGAATGACACGTTTGAGGTAAACCTGGGACATAATTACAACACTTACAGCATCTAGAATTAATGATCAAAGAAATTGTTTCAGTTCTTCTTGACAGTTTAGAAAGTGAATGGAAAAACAATAATATGGAAACAGTTACACTGTGTACTCATGCTTTGCTATCACTAAAATAGCGTCACAGAAACAAAAACTCTGTGAGCGTGAAATGCAATTGATGCACAACAAGATTTTCTCCAGTATTTGAAAAAGAAATAGGTACACTCATGCCACTACTTTGTCAGTACAAAAGATTAGGCTGTATTAATAACATGTAAGTAAATACAATGTTTTTTCCTTGGGATACCAACATTCACTATGCTCGCACTAATAGGCAAAAGAGTATCTCTTCTCATAGAGTTAGGATACCAGGCAGCTTAGAAATGGCCCAATATAGAATAGAGCCTATGTTTTAAAAAAATCTAGTGGAAAAAGTTAAACAGCAATGGTTTGTAGATGGAATATTCATGAAGGTTCATTAGAAAATGTTCCTGGGCCGGGGAGATGGCTCAATTGAAAAAGCGCTTGCTTGGCAAGTGGAAGGGTCAGAGTTCAATCCCCAGCTCCGCCAGAAAAAAAGAAAAAGAAAATGTTCCTGCTCATTGGAAATGAGTCAGAATTGGTGGTTTCTACGCAGAAGTGCTAGGCTTCATTCTCTTAGAGAATCTCTTGATTTGAGGCCTAGTTGTTGCCAGGGAGGAAGGTCAGTCTTGGACCATGTAGAGGGGAAGATAGCGGCTCACTTAACTCTCCACAACTGCTCCTTACACCGTCTCACGTACCTCAAAAGTGGGGTGGGAACATTTGGCCCTAGAAACAAGCTCGGGAAATTTTTAAAAAATAAAAATCAAGGGGCTGGTGAGATGGCTCAGTGGTCTAAAGCGCCTACTTAGAACACGCTAAGCTAAGCAAAGCACAGGGACCGCGGTTCAATCTCCCAGCACCACATGCCAGCCAGCCCCGCCCCCTGGTGGGCTGAGCTGGCCACACACACACACACACACACACACACAAATAAACGAATAATTAAAATTAAAAAAAAATAAAAATCAAGTTGTGTATGTTTTAATATACTGGAACTATATAGTATTTTGGGAGAACAATGTTCTGCTTTTAGAAGAAAGGGTATTTAAGAAATGTAAGTGAAAAGTACCAAAAAAAACACAAAAAAAAATCTCTCTCTCTCTCAAAAAAAAAAAAAAAAAAAAAAAAAAAAAATCAAGGGATTGAAGGAAGAGACCAGGAGACCGCTGCTCAGAGCAGAGTACCTCCTCTTGGTTCGCTGATTCAGGGAGGGATTCTGACTTTCCCTTCTACTCTTCTTCAGTTTAATAATGAACATTCCGTGAGAGCCCTCAAATGCTGGAATCTGTGGTGTGCCTCCTCTCTCGCCATCTGTGTCCAATTAGATACAACACGTTAATTGTTCTATTTCAGGAAGCCGGCTCATACTTATTGTCGCTGGATGAATAAGAATGCTGGAAATTGATAGCAGTGTTCTAAATGAAGCGAAAGATTCAGTGCAATACCTACACAATCACAAGATTTTCTGTGGCTGAAATTGACAAATTTATTCTAAACTTTATTTGGAGATGCCAACTACCTAAATTATGCACATCTACACAAAAGAACTACATTAAACAAAATAAGCTTGAAAAATATGAATGAAGTTAGGAGGCTCCTGATTTCCAGACTTACTATGAACGTATGGTCAATAATAAAGACTGTGATATTGACATATATGTGGATATATAGGTTAACAAAAGGCAGAAATTCCAGACATAAACCCACACATACTGTTGCTTGACTTTACAGACATACCAAAGAAATTCAATGGGAAAGGAAAACTTTTCTGGGTATCAAAACAATTGTATACCCAGATGTAACAAAATGAACGTCAACCTCTACCTCATATCTCATTCGAAACTTATATGTATCATGAATCTACATGAATGTTAAGAGTAGAAGGTAGAAAAAAAACAAAAACAATAGGAAAAAATGTACTTAGGGAAGCAAAGACAAAGGGAGGAGAGGAGACTGAGAAAAAAGAGGAACCAAAATATATTATGAATGGGTGCAAATCTCCTATGATGAGTAAGATTGTTATGTATATCTAAGATGTACCAATGAACTGAATTGAGAAAAAACTTAGAAAGGAAGGCTTATAGGAGACAATACACAAGAATATTTATATGACTCAGAGGAATAGCAAATATTCTTCATAGAAAAGTCATAAAACAAACTGTAAAAGAAAAATATAATATAGAAGACCTTATCATATTTATTTTACTTTATTGCTATTTATATTTATTCTTGTTTTTTGCCCTTAAATGAGGCTATTTAATCCATTAATATTTAATTTATTGATAGGACTAGGTTATATTTTTAATTTAATTTAATTTTAATTTTGAAGAATTTAAATAGCAAAAACAAATAGAAAAAATGACAGAAACAGGGTAACATATAACAATACGGATGTTACAGATTTTCAAAACAGAACTAGCTAATTAACAATGGTTGTTATATTATCTATTTTTACGTCAAATCTGTTGCTCAGATTAACAGATATAGTTATGCATGATTGAACCAATAATTGAATAGTAATGTTTGCTTTCAAGATATCTTAAGTTTTTCCTTATCTTTTTAAAGATATTTATTTTAAAGAGAGTATAATAATTGATAAGACATTAAAAAGGGTACACATTTAGAAGACCAAGATGACAAACATTCAAGCATGGGTCTTGTATTACACACTGCTGCCTTTGATGTAGTCGCTCAGATCGCAGATAGCAGCATACAGAGTTAGTTAAGGTGAAAATTGTAAACATTAACTGCTACTTTAAAAAAAACTGACAGAAATTATGAGTACAACCATCTCAGCCATCATATATATGTATATATAT
>NW_004524637.1:12476783-12553997 GCF_000260255.1 Octodon degus
TATATACTTGCATGATTTTCCCCCTTGCTTTTCTCCTATTTTTTCTCCTTTCTCTTGTCTTCACTGTTTAATCCTTATGTTCAGTTTCTTTCCATCTCACTATATCTATTATACTTTTCAGTTTTTATTTATTCTTTCAGTTCCTTACTCTAGGAGGACAATATGATATTTACACATGTGGGTCTGATTTATTTCACTTACGAGTGTAGCCAAATGTGTTGAGCTGTTTGTTTCTTTGTTTACTTGTTTTAAGTTTAAAATATGCTCGGCTTGGGGGGTGGTGGCTGGGGAGGAACCCTTCTCCACTGCTGGTGGGAATGTAGACTGGTATAACCATTATGGGAATCAGTGTGGGGACTTCTCAAAAAACTACGACTATAAATCTCATTCAATCCAGCCATCCCCCTTCTGGGAACTTTCCCAAAAGAACTGAAAATATCATATCATGGTGATATATGTTCGCCCATGTTTATAGCAGCATAATTTGAGATAGCCAAATCTGGGAAACAACCAAAATGTCTGTCACCTGAGGAATGGGTACAAAAGATGTGGTATTTTTATACAATGGAGTATTATTCAGATATAAAGAAAAACAAACTTGAAGTCTTTGTAGGTAAGTGGATACAACTTGAAGCTATATTCATATGTGAAATAAACCAGACACATAGGTAAATATTGTATTGTCTCCCTAGTGTAAGAACTCAAAAGAAGAAATACAAATGGAAAGGTATAACAGACACAGTTAAATGGAAAGTAACAGAACTTAAGGATTTAACAGCAGAGAGAGAGAAAGAAGAAAAGTTAGAAAATAAGGTAGGGGCAAAAACATACATGTACGTATACAAGATGGATCAAAAAACAGTACGAAGAATTTCCATTAGGTTTTTGAAAATAGCAGTTAACAGGTAGAATTCTCACCCTGACTACCTCCTCACGTTGACACCTGTGAACTAAGCAACTGCATCAAGAACAGCAATGTGTAACACTAACATCATGCTTGACGTACCTGCCATCTTGGTCTTCTAAATGTGTAGCGTTTCTAATGTCATATCAGTTAGAACTATACTCTCCTTAAAGTATTTTTTTTTAAAGGTAACAAAAGAAAATGAGACAAGAACAAAAATTTATGATTGCTTGAAAACATATGGTAATATTCAATCATATGTCCCATCTTGTGTAACGATATCTGCTAATCTGAGCAACAGATTTGATGACAAAAATAGATAATATATCAATCACTGTTAATCAGATATTCTTGTTTTGAAAACCTGTAATGTATGTATTATCATATGTTGCCCTGTATCTGTCTTTGGTTTTGTTTTTCTTGTTCTTGTTTTTACTCTTCAAAATAAAAGAAAATTATAAAAAAATAATAAAATAATAACATATGCTATCCTACTTTTTAATCCACAGCAATTTGACTTCTAGGCATTGACCCAGGAGGAATGAAAATCCTTTAGACTTTCATAAGAAATTTAGACCACAAAAATTTAGATGTTTATCTTTTAGAGGGGAGATAAATTGTGATGCAGCTGTACATTGAAACAACACTCAATAATATAAAAGAATTGACTAGTAATACATAAAATATGCTTGCATCTCAAGAACAATACGTTGAGTAAAACAAGCCAGAGTGAAGTGTTTTTATCATAAGATTCCACTTAACATGATGTCCAGAATGAGTAAAACTAACAACAAAAAAAGACAGAAATCGGAATGATGGTTACCTGTGGAAGTTGGGATGCCCTGAAAGAAAAGCGGTGAGGACTCTGAGGGGTGACAATACTTTTCCATGCGTTGATGGGGTTTTTGAAAGCACAGACAGATGATCATTAGAACTTCTCATGCAGGTTTTACCGCAATGAAAAGGGCACCAAGTTTTAATTATAAGATGAACAGTTCTGGGAAGCTAATGTACAATATGGTAACTATAGTTAGCAATAATGTATTGCAAGGGCTGGCCAGATAGGTCAGTGGATTAAAGCGCCTGCTTTGGCAGATACAGGGACCAAGTTTGATTCCGGGCATACCGTGCTGGCCCTGTCCCTGGGGCACTCTGAAACAGTGAGTAGAACTGGACATGGTGACTCACGTCTATAATCCCAGCATTTGGGAGGCTGAAAACAGGAGGATGACTAGGAGTCCAGTCCATCTAGTGAGACCCTGTACTAAATACATTAAAAAAAATGTATCACATAATGCAAATTTGCTAAAATAATAAATTGTAGGTGTTCTGAAAGCAAAAAAAAGTGGCAATGGTGGCAGGTGGTGATATGTTCATTGTGTAAATCACTGTACAAACTATGCTTATATCAAAACACCATTATATAAATGTGAAATATGTACAATTTTAATTCATCAATTATACCTCAATGAGAAAAGCTTGTGGTGTCACAGTCTGAGGTGCAATCTTATTTGATCTTTATATCATTTCTTCAATTTTATATTAAAACAACAGCACAAGAACTTAGATAATTCCTTCATTCATGTAAAAATAACCAATACGTTCCTGTTACGTGTCAGACCCAGTGCTAGGCAGTACAATAGCACAAAGCAAGCGGATAGTGCCCTTGCTCTTCTGACCTTAAGGAAGAATAAGAGCATGAAGCAAAGGAGGACTATGAAGGGGAGATCTTGAGTTCTTGCAAAGGGTAATGGGAAACACATGGTGTGTTTTGGCTTTGGGGGATGGAGATTGCAGAGAAAACTTTCAGGGTAAGATTACACTCTGTCTGCAGGACACATAGACGGTACCAAGGAGGACCCAGGAGTGGAAGAGGACAAGCAGGGAGGTGGGTGTGTGAGTGGGATAGCCCCTAGGAGCTGGGGAGGCGCACAGCAGGCAAAGCACCAAGCCAAGGACTGGAAGCCTTTGAATGTGGCTTTTTTTTTTTTTTTTTCCTTTTCTTTTTTTTGTAGCTTAGGACAGCATCTACCAGGGTATCACTGCCTAGATCAGAGCAGTGATCCTCCAGGTTACAGCCTCCCAAATGCTGGGATTACAGGCTCGCACCTGTCACCAAGCCAAGTCTCAATGGCTGTCTCAGCACGCCTCAGGGGTGGGGCTGGCACCGCAGGCCAGGGGATGAATGTGGCTTTGTTATGATTATGCTAGGATCCCAGGCACAAGCCAGGCGTATGGCCACCTGCATAAGGCTTGTGCCCCACCCCAGGGGACTGCCGGAAATGACTGGAATGTGGGAAAAGAAAGGGAAACTACTGAATAGGAGGTGCTGAGGGGGGAGAAGCAGGCAGGTCCTGTTAGAGCTGGGAACACTTTTAGGGGTTTTGCAGTTCAATAAGGGTGACACAAGTTACTCTTAATCTAACTGAAGGCTTTAAGAAGCCCTAGGTCAGGAGCTGACTCCCAACTTTAAAAGATCACTAGATGGTGGAGAGGAGTCAAGTAATCTGACAAATGACATGCAGAGTAGAAGTCACAGCCCATAAGGCCCCTCATTTAGAGGAAGTGAGGGGTCCATCGCACCCGGACTCGGGGGTCACTGTTCCACAGATGTCCCAGCCATGCCACGCCTTCAATTGCCATGACTCTGACTGCACCAGGCAGCCTCAGAGCCACCTGGCGAGCTCACTGCTCCAGGGGACAGAGGTGTACGGTCTTTGTGAAGCCACAGAGCCTTAAGGTGATTTTTAAGGAAGGAACAGATAACCAATACAGATGGCCATTTTCATTGCAATACTGGGCAACTTTCTTAGGTACAAGGGATTCACTTTACAGCCTTTTTGTCCAGGTTAAGAGAATTTTTAATAGAGATTTCTAAGCAGGTGAGATGTTCTTATTTCAAATTAAAAGGACATAAGAGTAATATATAAAGAAGAAAGTCAGAAAACTAGAACTATTTGCATGCATTTTGTAAACGCAATAAACATCATTCTTATTGATTAGGAGAAAAGTCACTTCGAAATATAAACAAAATTTAGTTGGCAATAGGGTATTTAAATAGATGCCAATCAAATTCATTCAAAGCCTTCTGTATTCATATATATATATATATATATATATATATATATATATATGAATTCAACAATGGTTGTTGTATTGCATATTGTTGTCTTCAAAGTAATTGTTCAGATTACCAGATATATAAGTATGCAAAATTGGTAAAAAAAAAAAAAAGCATTAACTGTTCCTTTCAATAAACCAATAGAAAAAAAAATATATATATATTGCTGTTCTGCTGTCTACCAGAGCCACATCTACAGATACATAAATCTATGTGTAGCATAGTTAGCATTAGAACACTTTATACAGACCCTTATCATAAATATTAATGAATCAACATTCTGCTTGGGTTTTTCCTGTTAAAGCTAATCATTTCTTCTTTCCATTACAGTTGAAACCTTAACCTTTGATTCAATCCACTAGCAGCCTAGAATAACTATAAATATTATAATTCATTATTTTGAATTGCATGCATTTTAAATTTGATAGTTAAGTCCTAGACTCAACTCAGTCATGTGCTTGCTTTTTTCTTCAAAGCATGCGATTTAAAATACACTGACTAGCTGCTACAAAAGAAGGGAAAACCGACTTTAATCTTCAATTGTGCCTATTCTTTATGATTATAGGTATTAGTGTTTGGTCTTGCGTTCTAAGGTTTGCTACAGCAAGGCTTATGATCTAATATACATAATACTGTACAACATTAACTTATTGGCAGGATGAGAGATAAAAAGAGGACTGTGTACAAGTGAAGTTAGTGGGGAATTAGCTGTACTCTGCCCTCTGGATTTTCTGTTTCCTATGTTACTTCTGTGCCCCAAGTTATCAGATGAGAGGCTTTCTCTATGAAAGGCCCTAACTCTTATTACCATACTTCAGAAAGTTTTCTTCTACAGTCATTCGGCTTGGTTACACTGGGCATTTGTTAGGTACTTTCTGCCTCTTCAATTTATATCCTCCTTGGTTGTGGTTTCATTCATGTTTTATTTCATATTTTCAGGTACTGGTAACCAATAGACACCCTAAGTAAAGAAATTCTGTGTTTAGTTCTCGTTCCAAAGAAGGAATTCAAAGTGGTTTGTACCCCCTTTTATCTCTGCAGAAGCCTTTTCACACACTACCAAGGTCCCTGTTCTACTTTCGCAGGCTATATGTTTAGTATTCATTTCAAACCTGGAGGTCAGTTTTTACATAAAAGTATTAACCTAAAAACAGGCTGGTCTCAATTTACACTGCAGTTCTTTGGTTTGTACGTATACTGATACTTCTTAAAAAGTCCAAGTTGCCTAAGGTTGGTAAATGTTGCTCCAGCCCAAATCTAGCCACCCACCTCTCATGTCTGTGTCTGCTTTAGATCTATAGCAGCAGACTTGAGTAGATTCAATAGAAATCATCCGACCTGCAAAGTTCAGACTGGTTATTATACTGCCCTTTGCCCTAAGAGCTTGTGAACCCTTCAAATAGATTCCGAAGCAATTAGGAAAGGGGTTCTCTTCTGTAGTCTCCACACCACTTCAATCTCCTGTAGAGTAAGATTTTGCCTTAGCCAAAAGGTCTTTCATGGTAACCTAAACCCTATCCTTTTCCCTGAGTTGACTCTGGAAGTATAGTTGCAAAATTATAGCAATGGGCCACTGAAAACTCAATCACAATCTCATCTCCAAAGTTCTCCCTTTTTTGTGAGAATATCTTGTATTAAAATCCATTTTCTGTGGTTTATATAGATCTTTGATATTTTGCAGTGCCGTAAGAATTCTCATAAACATTGTCAACTGTACCTCAGATTGTAGAACCTTTGTCTCAGGAGAAATCCTGAGGGGATTTCACTGACCTTATCAGACCCAAAAGCTACAACTCTTGTTGCATAGGTCCTGCTTTACCTTGGTCTCACCCATCCAGCAGAAAAGTATAAAAACGAAGTATAAGAAGTAAAGCCATGCTGTTATGTTGAGCTATAGGGGACTCAGGTCAACAATTTCTGACATGGCCAGTCAAGCGGAAGACCCAATACTATTATGGGCTACTGGACTCTTAGAATATTTAGCTGAGTTAACACACCTATAATATTCAAATAATGGAACTTAACAAAAAAAGGGTATACAGAATAATGTCCATTTTGTATCTGTGTATTCGAAGTGGTTAGGATAGATATATAGTTACATTCTCTTAATGAATAGAGGGATTTGTTCTAATGGTGTTTATAAATAGGATCTCAAGTCTGCATCTTGTACAGCAATTAACCACTAAGAAGAATGTATGCAGTGTGTTAATTATTGAAACTGTCCTAGCGATTTGATTTGAAACTGTCTCATTGCTATTTGTTTATTAATAAAATTATGAAAAAAACCAAACATTGTCAACTGTACTACAATGAGGCTGCCTTGTTGACATTACCTAAATTTCTGAACAGTTCACATTGGATATTTAGAAATGAAACTGTACATAGAGTGACACTTATAATTTCACTACTGGTTTGACTCTAGGGAAGAAAAATATAACCATCAATATTTCTGGAAGACTCCTGGAGAGCCACTCAACTTCTCAAATTCTCTTTCAGGTATCCCACATCAAGATAAAATCTGATTTAATCTACCATCTCTTATCAAAGTAGGGTCTTTCAAATATTCAGCAACTCTTCGGTGTTTTCCTCAGTACTCCTGTCTCATCATAAGATAATTACAGGAGTAAAAGCTAAAAAAAAGATGTAGGTTATAATTCTTAGTGGGGGCCTCAGTACAGATATGGCTGTACTTCTGCTATTTTATCCCTCATTTAATAGACAGAGCATAGCTTATGCAAACATACGCTAAAGGTGTATATAACGAATGCTAGCATTTTATCTTCTAGAAACAGAAAACGAACACCTTTGCAAATGATGGTGGTCAAGGCTGCTGAGGACAGGAACAGCTATAAAGAACATGACTGGTCATTGCTATATGTTTCTTAATCAAATTAATTTAAAAAAACCACCATGACTGGTGCTAAAGGCAGAGCTGTACCATACCCTACATGCAACAGAAGCAGAAAGGGGACTGGTCAAAGGGTTTTGGCAAGATGACTTGCATGAAACCCCACCTAATGTGTGAGAGAAGTTTTTTCAGGCAAAATTAAAAGCAATACAGCTGGGGAGATAGCTCAGTGGCATGAGAGCCTGCCTGGGAGCGCAAGGTCCTGAGTTTGATCCCTAGTATCATAATCCCTGCCCCCCTGCCCCTCCCCCAAAAGCAAGTGCAGACCTGCAGAGGCCCAGGCAGCCCTGCGGACACAGGAGGCCCCGGAGAGCAGAGACAGGCCCTGCACATGGAGCCGGAAGGGGAGCTACAGCCCAGCTCTTACTGCTAGAACAGAAATCCTGCGAGAGGCTGGGCCAGCCTGGAGAGAGCTTATTTATGTAACTCCTCTCCCCAGAAGGAGTGCCTTTTTATACTCCACAAAGTCAATTTACATCCCAGAGGCAGCCCTGAATGTGGCGGATGTTCAGAATGCAGAGTTCAGCTGATGGGCTTTAGAGATCTGTTTTTCAGCAGGGAGTAGGAGTGGGGAAGAAAACATCAGGTATTTGTTTTCTCCTTGAAGTTAAGATCTTTCTCACAGCAGTATACAGCATGGGCTCACGCACACAAAAGTGAACAGAGCAAGTCACTGTGCTAGGAACGTCATGGTAAGCCACTCTGGAAGCTCCAAAGGTCAGGTGTGAAGCCAGCGAGAGCAGGATAGAGCAGGTATGGCCAAGGAGTGCTTTACACTGCTCAAGAACATTTTTTTTTTAAACTCCCCAAGGATAAATGAATAGAAGGCCATCCGAGTAGCCCAGGATTCCCCAGAGCCATCGCCTGCACACTGGGCTGAGACTTGTGCTCTCTTTCTCCCTGGCTGGATGAATGCTCACTCGGGAGTGTTGCCTGGCCTTGAAGTTGGAACTGAGAACATTCACTGAATGTGCTAACAGGCGTCCTTGACCCTTAAGGTGAGTAGGCCCCTGACATCTCATCCACACCAGGAACTCCTTACTGTCAAATAAATCCCCTTTCATCTCCTTTGCTTGCCTTGGAACATCCTTCAGACTGATCTTCTGTTCTCTTTTAGAGCTGACTCCAATAATGTGGCTTCCAGCACCTGCCACACAAAACTAAAAGTGCGTAACCAGGAGATTAGTGGGTCACAGTGGGACTTGAAGCAGTGGTTTCTGCCACCCCACTCTATTCTACTTTGCTAATGCCAATAGGACAAAATGATCCTTCAGTTCCAGGAGCCCGGGACACTGAGAAGCTAAAGTAACCAACCACAGTGTCCCTTGGTTTGGCAAAGGTACTGGGGAACCCAGAATTATGGACCCAAATGAATCATAAGCTTATTACATTCAAATCCTTTTACAAACATCACAGCCAGTCAACAAATTAGATTTTAATAAATCTGAGTAAGAGGCTTTCTCTTTGGCCATTAGGGTTGCACTTATTCTGGAGAAATAATAAACACACATGTGGGACATCATTGGCGAGGTACACCATGGAGGAGAATTATCAATAAACACATTTGTTTTAAAGGTTATGAACATTATTTCACATGACTTATCAAGTAAAAAGACTCATATTTGTTTGGTTTGAGGAGATTTTTAACTAAAATCCAGGAACCAGATCACTATTATAGCATGTCATCAATCACTTCCAGCTTCAAACAGGTCCCAGGGAAACAATCTTTATTACTATCTTATCGGAGATCCTGTCCACAGTGGGAGACTTTATTTGCTTGTAAAACTAAATCTAGCTTTTGGCTGTGTAGGTCCAAATGCCGGACTGAAATAAATCCACTTATTTATTGAGTGCATAGTTACTATATGCTTTCTGTATCTGGCAGTAAGCTGGACAGTGAACATATGCTAGCCCTGATCTAAGACGTGGATAGTCTTGCTGAGAACAGGTAATGTAATATTAGTTGGTTTCCTAATGGGAATTCTGGGTCCCGGAGCAGGTATGTGTAGGCAGGGAAACAGAGGGAGATTTCTTAGGGGAAGAAAGAACTGAAGAGGGTCAGAGAATGCACATAAACAAGATGAAGTCTTGGGATGAGTCACAGAGTGTGGTCAGGAGTGAATAATGCTCCAAAATAAAATATAGCGTGGAATAAGAGCCATCAAGGGGCCGGGGAGATTGCTCAGTGGAATAAGTGCTTCCCTGGCAAGCTCAGGGGCATGAGTTCAATCCTCTGTTCTGCAAAAAAAAAAAAAAAAAAAAAAAAAAAGAGCCATTGATTGGTTTCAATGAACTATAAGCAGTTTGGTGTTGTAGGTATAATAAAAGAAAAAGTCAGTAAAGTGGAACGAGGATGCAGAGGTCAGAATGGTCCTGTTTAAGATCAGTGTTTTCTCAAGTTTTATAAACTATAGAACTCTCTCTCTCTCAAGTGAAATTTATTCCCGAGTTCCAATATGTTACTATGAGAAAAGAAGTGAATACAAATCTTCACACATTAAAATAAGTCCCTCCATTTATGTCTGTGCACATTCTGCAAATCCCTTCTGTAGGAGATGACACTATAGTTGAATGTGCACTCAGGGAAATGGAATGATGAGATCTGAATTTGAGTTCCAAGCCTTGGGCTACAGGATAGAGAGTGGGTTTGATGATGCTGGAAGTGGGAGTTGTAAAGATCATTAGTATCAGATAGAGGCAAGAAGCTAAGTTTGAGAAATACTGGAGGGTTCAACTGGCACAGGTAAATGATCTAAGACCTAATGGAAGGAGGACTCACAGATAACTTTCAAAGTTCTAGTGTATGTCATTGGCTTGGTGACTACAGGGAAGATTTTTGATTTTTATAAAATGTTGGGGCAGAGTAAGTGTACAAATGATGAATATAGTATTGGGCAAGGGAAAATGCAAAGCCCAGAGGAGGGCAGAGTCAGATAGACATCTGAGTTATTGTAATCATTGGTATAATCACAGCTAATATTTAAGGGTTGCTTATGATGTACGAGGGTCTGATCTAAGTACTCCACAGGTACTGTCTCATGTGACCTTGACAAGAAGCTAAGGTCTAGAGTCATGGTGTATGGTGCCTCAGCTCATACAGTTAAGACAACTGGCATACTTAAGACAGTCAGGTCTTAAACAGCTTACAATGCTCTTGGTTATCACCCCAGAGACTGATGTACCCCAGGAAGCACAGACAATACTGGCTGTGAGGGGCCAGGAATATTAGTTTTGGTGGACAGAATCTGGGACAAAGCAGTTATCTGGGAAGATGTTGTTTAGTGTTCTTTCTCAGAAGCTAAAACCATAGGCAGTCAAAAGCTGGGCTTCCTATAAGTTAATGTGAGAGGAAGTTGGATCTATGCAAAAGAAAGTCTAGAAGCACATGAAATAGTGATTTTGGGAACCAATTAAATGTCTACAAATGTGAGATTTTATAAAAACCAATAATTCTAACAAAATGAAAACATCTTCCCTTAGAATGAGTAGAGCCCTCTAATTGGGCCCATCTTCACTAACTGTCTCTTTATAAGCTATAGAGTAAAAATAAAACAACATCATTATAAAGGGTAAATAGGCACAACATGAACTATGATAATTTTATAGGGTATGTAACTTTTTTTTGGTATTTTTACGGAAGGGTCTACAAAGTGTTCAGGGTCTCACTACTAGATTGGACTCGTAGTGATCTGCCTGTTTACATCCTCCCAAGAGCTGGATTACAGGTGTGCACCACCATGCCCAGTCTCAATTGGCACCTCAGTGTGCCCCAGGGGCAGGCCTGGGGATCAAACCCCTGACCCCTGCGCCTGCTTGTAGGCACTTTAATCCACTGAGCTATTTGGCCGGCCCTGGGTATGTGACTTTTAAATAGTGCTCCAAATGGAGAATTTCCCTATGTTTTGCAAGATTGAAATAAAATGCATATCTCATATTATTTGATGCTATATACATAAACAGAGGATGAGTTTTTTTCTATATATAATAAAGGGAATGCCAGCCAACCTCAAGTAATTTAGAAGCTTGCCTGTGTCTGGCAATGCGGGCTTTTGCTTGAGTTTTACATCTTTTAGGACTGAAGTTGGTATTTAGTTTTGTCCTCTTGCATTCAACTATTTATTAAAATTTTAATTTCTTGTGCTTGTTAGATGTCTACTTCAGTTTACAACACTTGGATGCTTTAATACAATGCTGTATATTGGTACTAGGTAGTTTAACCTTGGAGTGCAAGAGTGACCAGGAAGGTACAGACCATGATAGTCCCTCCGCAGTGTTTTCCTAAGGCCCGTATGCCACAGGCATCAATAGGAAGCCCTTCAGATCTAAGTGCCTCCATACACTATCAACGCATATGAAGCTGAGTGTAAAACATTGGTTTTTATTGATGCACCATGTCTAGTTAACCATTTTGATTGATGTATTCATGTGGTTCCTTTGGTGAAAATAAGAGTATGTGGTATACAGAGATTAGCTCCTGCCATTGAACGTGAGACAGGACATTGAGTTAATATTATCCCTTAGTTACTGTGGACTGACCGTGCCCATAGTCTCCCAAAGGAGTGGACAGCAAAAGCTTAAATAAATGAGTTCAAAGCAATGATTTCAGGGCTCTAGGATGATCAAAACCCTCCACAGAATTCAAGGTTTTATGGGGGCTAAAGTGAAGAACTTCTCTGGGCAGGTGGTATTCATTATGTTATCAAACAAAGGAAGGGAATACTGAGGAAAATGCAGGAATCTGGGAAGGATTTTGGGAATCCCTTTAAGGACTTCTCCAAGTAATACATTATGTTAGTTTAGGAGAACTAGGTTGTCTCCAGGAAGGCCTTCACCACAGAATGAGATACCTGGAGTTATACTCTTTCTAATTCATTGAAGTTGGAGCCAAGTGTCCTGCACTGTGCCCTTGTCTTCTCCTTTGGGGCCTCATGCTTTCACCTGCTGTGACAGGTCTGAGGGGGACCGGTGACTCACTCACTTTGTTTCTGGTGCCCATCTCCAGACAAGGGGCTTAGCCTTTGGGCAAACTCACAAGTAAACATGAAAAGCCAACTGGTTAATTTAAATCCTACGAAGAGCCACGTAATAGTGGTCTCCAAAAATAGAACGTACAGGTTGACCCTTCATCCTTCTGTGTCTGGATATTGGAATCAGAGGAAGGCTGAGTAACATTTGCTAACTCAGGATCACAGAACCCTACTCCTAGAGTGCTGTCATGGGAACGTCACACGCAGGCTATGTCCAACTACCCGTGAGGACAGAGACGGAGGCTTTCGTTGAATATACACAACAGGCTCTATTTTTGATTTGTTAATGACTATTTACCTAATAAGTATCTTGATGTGTAATAAAATTTTCACTTAGATTTGCACTCATTATAACTTGATAATGAAGTTAGTGAGCGTAGCAAGCTCAGTGCCTATAGGCTCCAGGGGGTTCTATCAGTGTCTGATCAAACTTCAACCAAAAGAATTTGGCCAGGTGCAGCTTCCCTCAGTAAAAATGAGTACCCTGAGATCTTTTAGGATAAATCAGCTATTTTCTTTCGAAGAGAAACAAGACCATATTTTTGTGATTAAAAAAACCTACTTTGAGAGTTCAACTATATTTGAAATGATTCTTGGCTGCTATAAAATATTATTACCAGATATACTATACACCACTCAAAAAAAGTTGAATACTTCAAGGTGTGGAGAAAAAAATTTACAGATATATTGCAGTGGTACATGGTCGTCCTGGTTCAACTTTTAAAAATATAAAGAGAACAAAGGGCACAGTTGTGTTATGAGAAAGCTCAAACTCTAATGAAATGAATTATAACTAATTTTACAGCAGCATTTTGACAAGAGACTTAAGAATTACATTTGATCCTTTACTGTGCTGGCAGCAATTTAATCTGTAGGATACAGATTTGAATACTATTTGAATATCTATTTTAAACAATGGGTTATTTGGGCTTGTTCCTATCTTCATTCAGAAGGGAGCAGAGATAGTCAGACTCAGTGATACTCATGATCATTTCAGCAGTGAGACGACAGGCCAGTTATACTGCAGCAGTTCAGAGAAAGACAAGCATGGCACCTCAAATGTATTCTGGACATCACTATCAAAGGCCAGTGTTTGCAGAGACTAGTCATGACACTTCTCAGAGACAACACTGAGCAATTTAACAGTCTTTCTCAAGGGCTTGCATTTTCCAAGTAGGGGATACTGAAGCATCAATCAACTCTAATCAGGGAAGTCAAAGATAAGAATCAGATCAATTACAGAATGCTCAGGGCACTAAAGGAGTCTTACACAACCTAAATAAAACATCGTCCCCACCAATCCATATTTTTTCTTTTAAAAAATACTTCCTTAGAATTTATAATGGATTACAATTTATGTAAATGATAAGCATGTTAAAAAATTTGGAAAATTTTTAAATCCCAACTAAAGTAAAACAGGTACAGCTATGCATAACCCAAACTATCATATATAAAATCAAATAGGACCAATGTAATTCAGCTTAAAACACACAATAACATACAATGATTCCAGTGGAAACTTTGATATTCTTGAGAATAACTTAGGACAAAAATCTACTTTTCTATTTTTACCTCTTGTCATTAATAGTTCTAATATGAACTATTCCAACTGTAATAACTGTGCAGAAGTATTAAACAAAATTAATGTAGGATAAAAGAAAATCATCTAATCACCATCACCAACCACTGTTTCTTCCCCACAACCATCAATAATTAACATAGCAACATTTATCCCAGTCCACCTGGAACAGACCCATGATCATTCGAAAGCCACATGGAATCTATCATGTAGTTAGAGGCCCAGCAGTAAACCAAATCACACCAATTTCTCCCTTGGAATAACTACATATTAGTTGTTCCTCACAATCTGAAATGAAAAGTAAAGCTAGGCCTGTTTTATCTTGCTTTTCATGTTCATAAATTTTTTTTTCCAGAACCGGGGATTGAACTCAGGCCCTTGCGCTTGCCAGGGAAGCGCTTCTTCTACTGAGCCATCTCTCTGGCCCCCTATATTCATAATATTTGAAGATGCTATCAGAAAGGCATTTTTTATGAAAAAGTAAAGATATTGAATGGCCCAAATGGGCAGGCAGGATGCAATGGTTGGCAACAATTTGATTTCTGAATAGTGCTCCTATTTGGGCCAAGTGACATGGCAGTCCCTAACTCTGGGCAGACTCCAAGTCCCTGAAATGCAGGTGGTCCAAAGAGAACAGCTGTGAGAATAAAATATGCACCAGATTCTGAAGACTTAAACCCAACTGCAACATACTGCATGAATGATTTCATATTAATTCTATGTTTAAGTGATAACATTGTCATTACATTGAGTTAAGTAAAATATATTTAAATTAATATCACCCACTTCTTTTGATTTTTAAAAGTAGCTACTTTAATAATTAAATCACATAGGTAGTTTGTATTTCTGTCTTGCATTCATTGTAATTCTACTGGACAGCTGGATTTAAACCATACTCATAATAATTTGTAGTAGACTTTGGGTTAAGTTCCACTCTACCACTTGGCTCAGAGCTTGTAAGAACTTTGCCATGTGGAAGGAGACAGTTTCAAAGCACATTTCCTACTGAAGAGCATGCAGGTTTTTTTTTATAGTCTAATGAGAGGCCCAACATGTAAAGGTCTGGAGTGGAAACAGCGATAGACGGGGAAGATTTCATAGGAAAACATCAAGTATGGGCTAAAGTGCCAGGAGTTTGATTTTTTTTTTCCCTTCTGATCCACAGACTCCGTATATAATTCCAGCTTCAGAAGGAAGAGTTAAAGAACTCATGAATAACCAAGGTAAAAGAGCATTTCTAAAGAATCTAGAGTCAGGCTCACTGAAAACAGAAGGCGGAAGGTTGACATGAGTAATTGCAACTCTTCAGAATTTGCAGTCTTCTTTATCTCTATGTCCTTCCCATTGCTTCTTCTCGATCTTTCCATGTTTGTCCCCATTTCCCTATCTACTGACTGCTTGGTGCCTGCTTTCTCTGCCCCTAGTTGCAGGGGATGCTCCTTGACACTCTTCAGTACTTCTTTCTCTCTCTGTTTGTGCCTTTTCCATCTTTTGCTTTTGAAAATTTATGCTCAATTGCATGCCATGGACATGAACTGTATCTTAACAGACTGTAATGTCTTTCATGTCTTTCTCTAAGAAGACACAGGAAGAAATGGGGAGAAAAGACATTCAAACACATGGAAGTACTTTGTACTTCTGTCTTTCTTGTATTGATTTTGTTTTGTCTTTAAGCATTACTAGAGTGGTGTGGCTCAAACAGAAGCCTTAGTCAGAACCACCTAGGTCCCATGAGATCCAGAATCAGAGTTTTTGGGTGAGAATCACCAGTCTTAGTTATAGAGGCTTGCAAAACAGATTACCCACTGTCCTTGATGCTTCATGTATCAAAGAACCCACTGAAAGGTATATTCTCTTAAAGGTTATAGGGGAAATACCCAATTTTTTGTTTTAGTTAGAAAATTAAAAGTTGGAAAAAAAGAAGAACCACCCTAAAAACCATGCCAAATAAGTTTTCAGAGTTTGACACACCCCCCTTTGAAGCTGAAGTATGTTAATTGACATTGTTATTATGGGTTTCGATTTCAGAATAGCTCAGTAAATACAGTCATTTCTGGAAAAAACTGCCATTCAATTCACATAAAGCAGCCAATACTACATACTGCAGTAAATATTGCTATTCCATTCAGCTAAAAAGTGATTATGCAGTTAACTCTAATGTTGCTTCACCCAAATACTTTTTGGTTAAGTAAAAAGTTTGAAAGATATGAAACCCATGAAGCTCAGTTCTACCTAATACACTCTCCCTCTCTGATTGCTGCCTATAAATATCTTAGAGGATGTATCCTCAGAACACCGCACTACTTGTAAGCCATTTATAATTATCTTTAGGAATTAGCTTTTTAAAATGGACCAAAACACAAGACCTGAATCTGATTACATTTGGAGCCTGTTAATACTGGTTGCATCAAAATCTGTGCTTTGGAAGCCTCAAGTCTTTTAAGTCATAAAGCTTTGATATAGCGTTAATGGCATATATATTTACTATTATAAAGCCTCTAACATGCAGAAAATTAAGCCCAGGAAAGATTACTTCTCAAAGGCAACACTTTCATTCAGAGACCAAGAAAATAATTTAAAAACGTATTGGAAGCTCTCTAGAATACATGTTTAGACTATCAATAATGGAGCACATGCCAAGACATGAACATGCGGAGAGAATGAGAAAAATAGGACCAGTCATACCTTGTTATGCGTCTGAGTCTGTCCCACCAGGATGAGGATGTTGGATGAGATAATAGACAGGCAGAAGTTAATCAGGATTATGGATCTCTCAGAGCGTATGTACCTAGTCAGAGAAAGAAGGTCCAGCTTCAAAATTCAACAAAAAGAGGGAAAATTCTGTATTGTGCTATTATGGAATTCACCTGGAAAAAGTACTCTAGGACAACCTTTAGAGAAGTAAACACAGGAAAGCTTCTTATAAATATTTTTTCTTGGAGACCTAAGTTTATGGTGCATGGCATATGCAGGAGTTTTGTTTTGTTTTGTTTACATTTTTTTCTTTGACATTAATGCAAAGAATATGGCATTTCTGAGAGTGTAAGCTGCACATCTGTGATCATAATGCACTTATTACACTAGAAATACAAAATTCCTTGGAAATACATAAATTAGTAAAGCCATCTTTAGATAGGTAATAGTTAATGTACACTACGCTTAGTATTACAATAGATATCAACCAATGGAAATCAAGGATCGAAAGACCCCCCTCCCAACATTCTGAAGTGTTACTTCTCTCGCAAGATACCATTACTCTCATGAAACTATGAACACTGTTCATCCACTCTAGCATGTTCATATAGACTGTTCCTTACGTATCCCAATAACTGTCTCTTTGTCCAAGAAAGAAAAGAAGAACAAAAGAAAGAAAATGATTCTTTACCTCTGCGAATGAATGCACTTCACAAATGGTAAATTACCATGAGGCTACTACATTACTTGGGGTTTGTCATTGTTCCGTGCACCAAGAGCACAAAATTTTCTCAGAATCAAATGTTCTACCAGCTGTTTACCTTGAAAAGGTAACAGCTATTTTGTTTTATTGTACCCCGTGGTAAATCACTGACAGTAACTAAAAGACAACCTTGTACTTGCTGTGAGTTTCAACCTGTTCAATTTGTATTATAACAGGGAATTACACTCCACAGCAGGCGTGGGCCTTTCTCTGCAGTGCTGGGCCAGCAGACCCAAGACCTGCAGGCGTTCTTTAGGAGATAAAATCTATCAAAGCTCTCGCCCTCCCACACCCTGTCTTTGAAAAATATTTAGGCAGAAGCCCCACATTCCATTACACAGAAATGAAAGCAAAAGAACAAAATACCAAAACGCCAGAAGCAGATTTTATAATCTAACTTTGCTGTCTTCACAGAACAAAACCATGTGGGACTAACCTAGGTCAATTCTCAGCACCAAATGGCTTCAACTGTTGCCAGACCTTGTCCCTGTACCACACACAGCTAAAAGTACAACAAAGCACACATTGGGATCATCAAATATTAGGCTGTTCCTTTTTATTGTATCAGGAAAGTAACAACAAGTTGAAGTGTTGTATATAATTAACCTATCATATGATATTCATGCCTTTCGTGACAGTATAAGAACATATATTGCATTATGAAAGTGGTTTCACATGTTATTTTTAGTGTTAGAAAGAACATACCTATAGATGGACCTACAGCATGACTCAGAGTATTAATTTTTATCTTTTCCTTTGAAGTTGTGGAGATTATGCTCAGGCCCTTTGCATCTCAAGACCAATGCTCTACCACTGAGATGTACCCTTAGACCTGTACTAAATTTGGAAGGAACATTTCTGATAGAACACTCAAGAACTTCAAAACATCATATAAGGTATAAACAAATCATGAGAAAGTCAAAATGCCTAAACATATTATAATAATAATAATTATTTGGTGCTGGGATTTGAACTCAGGACTTTGCACTTGCCAGACAGGCACTTGTGCCACTGAGCTATATCTCCAGCCCCAAACATTTTAATTAAATAAAAAGGCAACAGGATCCTAAAATCCTTATTACCATATAGTAATGTTACAGTGTAAATTTGTGTTTATAAAATTTTTAATTCATCATGCTGCAAGGTCTACTTAGTAATTTATGAGTCTTCATGCTTTCAAACTACAACTATTAAAAAAAAAACCCCTACCACTATTTAGGTCCACTGCTGATGAATATTTTACTAATAGAATTCAAATTTGTGTTGCTTGTGTACTTATTTTATAATTCTCAGTGTTTTCATTGCCTATACACTCTGAGGTGTTTTAGTAATTCTTTGAAAACTTGAAATTAGTGATTTTTCTATCTCTTCTAAATGAAGGAAAGTTTTACTGTGGACTAAATAATCCAGTATTTCTATAATCCATTTTAAATATACTTTCACTGACAGTATTCACACTATAGTTAGCTATAAGCATTGAGGGCAAAGGAGAAAGTAGAATTTGTGCTTCATCCAGTAATTGCTGAGAAGCAGACTCTAGTTCTACGTGTTCAGTAGGTATGAACTACAATGCTGCTGTATCTAGTATCCTGCCCCGAAGGGCTGAAAAAAGTGACACTTAGACAGTTGTCTTCCCAACTTTCTTCCCCCATCTTACCCTTCAGGACAATGCCTCTTTGACAATGGCACAGTGACACTAAGCTCTGATTTCATTTCCCAGAATTGTCCATATTTTACCAGATTGTCCCACTTTTTTGTATCTTTGATTATCAGATAACTCCTTCATATGGATGTGGGACTGGTGCTATGAACTGTGTGTAATAATCGGTCAAATTGGGTGCATATTTTATTTTTGTGTGAAGCACAAAAATTCTTGAAAGTTCATTCTTGTCCTCTGAATAGTAAGACTCATGAAAGATAATAATTTTTTGAAATGATGTTAAATCAAATGGTCATCATTAATTAAATTGTAATTAATTTTCATTTTTCAACTTAGGTTTCAAATACCTTAAATAAAAAATAAAGACTGGAAATCCTTTGAAGTAAGGAATCAACTATTAAAGTTTAAATATTGTAAACATTCAAAAAAGAGATATCTACTGTATTTTAGATCATTTCTAGCAACCAAAATGGATATAAAACAATGTAGCAACTAAAACTATAAAATACAGGAGAAAGTTGGGCCAGATAGCTATATATTCATGGCCAATATGTGAGTTAACATTAAAAACCTCTCAGGTCTTACTAGCATAATAAGAAATAATAGAGAAATTAGAGAAATTTAAAAATTTCACATACTATCAAACATTTCCATTTGTTTAAACACCTTTACGGCTTCCTCTAATCATTTTGTCAAAATCTGATTGGTTATTCTCCACCAAGAGACCTTTCCCAGAGCTTTGTGGTCTCTAAGCTGGTGATGATTAGCTAAATCTTTACTCATTGTCTGGTACATGCTGAAAACACATGTGAAACTCAAGAAAGTAAAATCGTATTTTTAATAAAGAGAAATTAATTCAGCTACTGTACCAGCTGAACTCTCCACAGCAACTGGGATAAACAGAAGCCACACATCCACTGAAGCTGAGGCATAAGAACACCACACATGGAAATAAGCAACTTGTTAAAGGTTATCAGAAAGAAGTGTATGTGTGTGTGTGTGCATGTGTGTGTGTGTGTTTCTCACCACAAACAATTACAGAAAGAAAAATCAGGTACATATGTATCATTTTTACAGCTTGATTACAGCAATTGAAACTGTTTTTAAAAAATACTACTTTTAGCAAACTAAGAAGACAGGAAATACGCAGTGTGGTTGCTGTATTCCCCGACTGGACTTGGAACATCTGAGAACTCCAAGTCTATCAACTGATCACCTACCTCCATAACGCTGCATAGACAACTGCCAGGGTGATCAAAGCCAGGCAAGAAAGGCCACTGCCTACTACGAGGGTAACTGAAGGTGTGCCAGAGGATTCCATGATCTGGAAGTCAAACAAAACAAAGAAGAATAACAATGTTAAAGGAACTAAAAGAGCTTTGAGATTCAGCAAAACCCAGCTGTCATTCAAAAACAGCCTAACTGGGCATTACAGTCACCAGGTAATCATCTATGGATCCACTCAGTGGATCCAGAGATTCTCAACTTCTAAAATGACTAGTGCCAGCTCACTCTGCCCTCTCACTGTGTGAAGTAACAAAAGTCCTCAGAGTTTCCAATGCTTGGTTGTGCCACATTACCTAGAGCTTTCTAAAATACAGACTTGTACTAGAACTTGGCCAACATTCACATGTTAAATTTTCTTTAGTTAAAATCTGAAGCAGAATTCGCTTCTGTCAACTCCAGTTCAGTCGCTTCATCATATGATACTTGGTAAAACTGACCCCAAGATTCCCAGTTATAAGTCATTATGTGGCCCGTATTTGGTACACAAATATGAAGAATTTTTCAAACTTTCTGACTTTTGAGAACTTTGTTCTAAGTCAAGTATTCTCACATTAAATTTCATTTGGTTGGCCTCTCAGAGACAAAGAAGAAAATAAAATGTCAAGTTTAAGACTTCTTAAAGTACATTTGTGATATTTATGAACAAAATATGTGGTGGTACCAGTCTCCAATGACAGTATCAGTTTGTAAAAACATGACCTTGAACGATAAGCCTTATATCTTTTAAAACATAAAGATTACAAGCATTCCCTGATCTAATAGGTTTCTTTCCTTAGACACAAATATGAAATGAACTAATGAAATCTGTTGTTTTTCATAATTATATATTGGAAGTTTGAAGGATTACACATTATTATTAAATGTGTTCCAAAACCTTAATATATATCTTAAATTATACTAGGTATGTTTGCCATCATAAGAAAGAGTGATGCTTATTTAGGCCAAATTAAAGAGAAAGTCGAATTTATCTGAATGATCATTTTGCAATCTTTCTATTTTTACTGTATTTCATCAAAATACATTTCATGAAAATTTTTTTTTTCTTTACAACAGTTTCATATAGCTGTCTTTTTCAGAAACTAGTTGTGCAAAACCAATATACTTCTAAGGAACAATTTCAGACACCCCTGTTTCCATGAAACTTCATTATTTGAATATCTATCTATCTTTCTATCTATCCATCTATCTATCCAAGGACACCCTCAGAAAACCTGTACTGAAAATGCCCAATGCAGATAACCGATATGTTTGGCTCTAGTGTCTGGGGTCTCCATGCTACTACTAGCAGTATGTTCACAAATTTCCCCCAAAGAGCTTTCCAGTCTTAAGATAAAGATTAAGTTGGCAATTATTTGTATTTGAAAGTTTGCAGCATATTAGTAATATGACAGGGGTACATCCTCCAAACTGTACTGCAGACAATTCAAGTTAGAAGACATAAAATTGAGTAGAATTTAGTTACAGCACGTCAAGTAGAATTCATTTTTCCCAGCCACTGTAGCTAAGGAGGAGACGAACCCAATTTTGCCACCCTGCAACCTTTTCCATTTCCCCATTTAAAATGCAGTTCCCTGGAGAAGAAGCACTCTCCATAGTGTCCCTGCCTTTGCGTTCTAGCCTGTTTTCCCTTTGTTACTTACTATTTCTCTAGGTTGCTGAGCCAAAATGGCGAAGGTGGAGAGACGATCGCATAAGCACTTCGTATGGGATGCATCCGTAAGCACAGTTTTACATCCCTGGGTGGACCACGTTCCCAAAGATTCGTTCCTGCAAAGGGGGTGGGGGACGGCAGATCGGGATAAATACGCCTGACAGCCAAATCCGTAAAGAATAAAATGCAGTTTAATTGAGAGAATCGTCTACTGTAGTTCCCGTACAGGAAAAAAAAATCTACTTGTTGTTGAACAGGGCGTAATTTAGATTCATCTCCAGTAATGCAAAGCGAGCGGAGAGAAGCAAGCCGGCGGAGGTGCAGCGTGCAGAGAGCTGTCCAGGACCTGGGGTGCTGAAAACAGGACCGGCTCTGTGCAGCCCTCTGCGAGGAACGACGGCGGCGCGAGCACCGCTAGAGCTTTGGCAGCCGCTTCCTATGCTCATCGGATCGCTTCAAACACTCAGGGTGCAAAGAAGCTTTCTACATTTTCATACCAGCTTTGATTCCCGGCCCTTCTTTTGGACCGTGAATGCTGGCTTTAAAAATGCGGATTTCTCTGAAAAGCTTGCCTAAAAGGTTACATAGCTTGAGTTGGGGGGTAGGATCTTCTCGGCTGCTGGTTAGGGATTTTTCCTCCCTTCAGAATTAGCTGCTGTGAAAATTTCACCCTGGAAACGGGAAGCAGAAGCAGCGGCATCAGCTGGTTCCGACTCTCACTGCCTTCGCCTGGTATCCAGGGGAGGGGAGGGATTCCGAGGCAGCTTCCCACTCGGCACTCCACTCAGCCCAGCGCTCCTTAGAAGCCCTTGACATTTCTTCCCCTCAGCTTCCTCCTTGCCCTGGGGCAGAAGCATTAAGCTAAACCCAAGTCCACTAAAACATTTAGAAGAATAAATCCACCCCAAAGTCCAGGAAAAGGGGGAAAGACAGCCTGATTTAATTTTCTCTTTGGTATAGCCATTCAAAATGCTAAAGCATATGGTTTATTTCCCACCCCAGCAGAACAATAAAAATGGTATCAACCCATGTCTTCCTACTGGGGGATGGGGAGAGCCCTTCCACCCCCAGCTGAATCAAACTATAGGAAGAGTGAAAAAGAATAAAAAAGGCTACAGAGCTCAACCAATCAACTTGATCATCATTACACGTGTTCCGTGTTGAATGCACCCATTGTCCCCTCCCCAGACACACAGCATCTTCAGCTAGCAAACCTGTGTGTGTGCATGTACTTAAACCATAAACCAAGTTACTATTTGTGTTAAAAATGACTCTAAAATTCACACAGAAAACCACATGGCTTGGTGTTAATTTCGATAAAATACTTCTGATTTTGCCTTCTACATCACTGAATGCCTAAAGCTACTGAGATAAATATGCATGCATTTATATCCAAGAGATTCAGGGAGTGGTTTCTCTGTGACAGTTGGACTTCCAACTTGAGTTATAGAATATAATTCACACTATCTCTTTCTGGTTTCTATAAGCAATAGCAATACCTTTTTTTAATATTCATGGTTTGATGTCATTAAAATTCATGACTCAATACACTCTTAATTACAATTTCTTTTAAGGAGAAGGCATATACTATATTTGGGAAAAGTTAACTGAAAATTATACCCAACTTTTCCTAAATACTTTTCAGTATTAGTCATTTCAACAATTTTAAGTCTCTATTCTCTCACACAATGCCATGCAATAATGCCAAATTTAAGAAAAATACTGTCAGTTCAACTGCAACAGCATTAAATTCCAATTCTGCCTAACCATAGCAGCATATGAGTTGATTTTATTAGCTGTGTCTCTCTTATCTTTTTATGACAAATAGTTAAGGCTAAATGAAAAACATTTATCTTAGCTGATCAAAATTTAAAGAATGTAGATACACCTAAGAGAATCTGACAGGTTTTAAAACATATCTACATTATTCATCCTGAATGGCACTTTACTTTAATATAGTATCTTTATTTCTGAGATGAAGTGCAATATTTACAATTTTCACATTGTGGGGTTATGACCAATGTCTTAAAGAAATACTTTACTGTAAATATGAATTCATAGCCAGGCTTGGTGGCACATGCCTGTAATCCTAGCACCTTGGGAGAGTAAGGCACAATGATCAAAAGTTTGAGCACAGTTTATGCAACTTAATGGCTTTGCAGAGACATAGCTCAGTGTTAAGGTCCTGAGTTCAATCCTCAGTATGTACAAAAGGACTCTATATGAAACAAAATTACGTATTTACATTAATGTAATGAGAGTTGATTGCTTACGATGACAGCAGCATCACTAAGCTCTGGCTGTCCAATGCAGTCTATGTTCATATAATGTTGCGAGACTCTGAAAATCATGTAAATTTTAGCTATAACATGTTTACAAAGCTAGGCCAGTGTGCTTTAATCTGTACAGTCATTGCGTTTTTTAGCTGGTTCAGTCTCTGTCAAGACTGGGAAGTCAGAAACTCTGATCTCTGCTCTTCCACGCTGCCCACCACTACCACAGAACATGAAATGTGTTTTCTTCTGCATACCTTCCTGAGGCTACTACAACTCTGTAAAATTTAACACATACATTCCTAGTTTAAACAAAGATCTACAGAATAAGGCAACGCATCTGGTAGATCAGGATTTATATCAGGTGAATAGCTGAAAAGTTCTTGAGAGGGACAGGGGACAACCAAGATCTTCATCTGGTCACTCATAACAGCTGAGTAACAAAATGTGTGGTACATTCTGGTAATAAAACATAAAGCATTTCATACAACTCTTGATATTTTGAGATTTACATAAAGCTTCTTTGAGTTTTACAATCGGCACTATACATAAGACTACTACACAACTCCTGTAGTTTGTGTTACCTGTAGTTTCAAACACTTCATAGATTAAACCACTGTAAAAAGTTCTTTGAAAGCATGCCACATGTGTCTGATTGATTTCAAGGAGATCTTGTAAGGAAAACTGATATGTCATAGGGCTAATATGTAGCAAAACAGCTTCCCTCTTGTGCAGAAAGCAAGGTTTACAAGGGCAGACTACCGAAGCACTCACATTACTCTTTGAACGTCACAGTTATTGTATACTACAGTAAATGCTATATTTGTGAATCACTCTTACATCTGGCTATCATCCCTGAGACAAACAGATGTAGTTAAAAACATAAAAATTAACAATATAATAGATTGGTGATTTCAAAAGCAGACACAGATTGCTGACACAGATACAGACATTATACTGAGAGTGGTATTTGCTTTTCATAGTATCTTTTCTGTGCATTGCATTACGTAATCTTTTTCAAGCATATTTTGATGGGTCGGCACCCATAGGTAGGTCCGCTGGGTCATCATGGCAGCAATTCAGCATGGCATGGGGACCCCAGAACTAACCGCATGCCACTCCTGGACTGACTTCTGTCTTCCTCTCCCTGGTTAACCTCATCTTTTCTTTTCCACGGGTGTGGCAAGCCTTCCCCAACCAGCTCCTGTTAGAACGCTGTACGGCCCCTACAAACTCTACCTGCGACCCATCCTGATCAATCATCTCCCTGGCTCCTATACTAAGGGTTCTTGCTTTGGCAGCTCCTGCACTGAGCAATGCAGGCTTCTTTTACTTCTCTCCTGCCTCTCATTCCTTCCAGAAGAAGGAACCTTACAGATTTGAAACAATTTTACCTCAAGAAGTTCCAAACAACTGGCGCATTCTTTGTTGGCTAAACCTATGTTCACCAATGGCAGCTGGGAGCGGCAGTCTGCACATCTCGCTCCTACTAGTAGGGAGGCAAAAGAGAAAAGACTCCTCCTGTCCTAAGTATTCAAAGATGTGTGTCACAGTCTCAGCACTCTGTGAAAGCACAGGACATAAATCCTATTGCTTTGCAGCTATTTATTGGAGGCTTTTTACCAATTTTATAAGGATCAACATGGTTTCTTTTTCGATGTGAGCATTTGATTTTCTTATCTTATGTAGCTTTAAATATAATATTCACCTATATTCTCTACTAGTATTTGAAGTTAAAAGGAAAATACCATTAAGAGAATGCTGTCTGCTTTACTCCAATTAAAAAGCTGTTTAATAAATAATTCATGACAACATTTATAGTGATTTATTTTAAAAATGGTTCAAGAAATCTTTTGAAGCATCAATATAAGTACACAGTCTACTTCAATCATTCTTTAATGAAACTGTTCATTTTAGTTCATAATAAATGATTGTGTAAATTGTTATCAATAATAGGAAGTTTATTAGCTCTTACTAATAGTAAGAGTACATTTATTCAAAACAAAATGCCTACAGAAGCAATTTTAAAAAGTTTTATATATAATACATAAGTACACGTTATATCTGTGTAAAAGGCAGTTGCTTTCCAATCATAATATTTTCTTTCTTTTTCTTCTTTTTTTTTTTTTTTTTTGGCGGAACCGGGGATTGAACTCAGGCCCTTGCACTTGCCAGGGAAGCGCTTATTCCACTGAGCCATCTCCCTGGCCCCTCCAATCATAATATTTTCTAGGAATCAAATTAATCTGTTATTTTATTGTATATTACATGATAATAATAATATATATTTGGTATTTTGTCTACATTATTCTTATAAGTTTTCATGGTATTTATTATAATTATTGTTGGTATTTGGTGTAAATTATTCTTGACATTTTTATAAGTACAGACAAGAAAATGATCCCCATTTTTTGGTAGAAACAGTCTTTGAGAGGAATCTACTTAGATTTTAAGGCTCTGAAGATACTTAGAACAGTATCTTTAGCAACTGTTACTATGTCAAAACACGATGAATCATAAAATTAGAAAGTTTCGCCAGAAGAAATCCTAGTGATCATCGAGAGCATGGGGCTTCGGCCCCTGCTGTACGTTAGAAAACACCTGGAGAGCTTTGAAAATTAAACCCTGGGGTGGATCTTGAGCATTATTGCTTTTAAAAAATGTTCTGCAATGATTCCAGGGTGCAGCCCGAACCACTGACCTACCCCAAACACACAGATAAGGAAAGCGAGGTGCAGCGAACCTAAGAAACTTGTTTCACCTCAGAGTCCCAAACAAAGCAGGCTCTTATCCCCACAGTAGAAACTTCTAAGGCTAAATTTTCACTGAAATGTGTTTTAAAACAACATAATGAATCTGTGCTATGAAGTTAAAAGATAGTTACATTGGGCCAGCCAGATAGCTCAGAGGACTAAAGAGCCTGCTTAGGCAGACACAGGGATGGGGGTTTGAGCCCCACTGTGCTGTGCTGGCCCCGCCTCCAGGGATTACTGAGATGCAGACTGAAACGACATGGTGGTGCATGCCTGTAATCCCAGCACTTGGGAGGCTGAAAATGAGAATCACTATGAGTCCAATCTAGGTAGTGAGACCCTGTAGAATACATAAAAAAAAGACAGTTACATCAAGAAGATCTGATGGGGGGGGGAGAGAGAGAGAGAGAGAGAGAGAGACAGACAGACAGACGGACAGACAGTCAGAGAGACAGAAACTGCGATGAGACATGGAAGCAGGTACTTCCCACAAGGAAGAATCCTCCTCCTCCCAGGATTGGGATTGAAAGCTCTCCTTCTATAACCTAACACCATATCTCTCTAGAAAGTGTCTAGTTCCTGGAAGTTTCTCCACTGAGATCTCCTTCACACTCCTCTGTGCTTTCTAGTCTTTTCCATCCAAAGCTACAGCATTAGTTAATAAATTCACCTCACTTCCTTCATGAATAATGCTCACATTCTCAGTGTCCCATGACCACATTAGTTTTGTTGAGTTTGAATCACGGATGTACTGCTTTTCACTCATTACATATCGCTACGTAGAGATTTAATGGTGAATGTTCAGTCAGTTTAAGTGGTTTTTTTTAACTTTCCTTCTAAGGGATGAGTTTTAACCCGGATAGACGGTATTGGCTCTAATACACTTGCTGTGCTTCCCCACATGGTAGACACCTAACCAGAGGAGCACCAGTGAATCTAATAGGTACATTTATTTGCCTTTCATCTTCAAACAGCACTTGATGATAAACTCTGAGAGATCCAGCATCCCTTGGCAATTATGTTCCCCCCAGCAATGAGGTTCAATATCTACTAGCCAGTCAAAACATACTTAGCGAATGTTTTTCAAATGTCAGATGAGGTAGAACACATATTTCTAAAATGTGATTTTTGTTTTAGAAAAAAATAAAATCTGGTTGAGATGAGTATACACAAGCCCAAGAATATGTTCTTTGCCTTATTAATTCTACAAATTATTCCAAAAGATGCCATCAGTTGTATGCTGTTATTCTAAGCCACCTCCATCTTTGCCTGAAGCTGAATCCATCTCTTAACTGCGTACTTCTTACTTCCTACCTCACTACCAACTCTCAAGTCCAACTGAAATTATAAAACAAACAGGGAGATCCTCTCAGCAAACATAACAGTTCAAATTTCTGTCAACTGTTCTTCTGGTATAACTCCACGTCAAACATGAAGCCTTTACAATGCTCCTTCATTCTCTCCCTCTTCATCTTTTCCCGTACTGCCTAGCACTTCTAGCTACTCTGTCGGCCCATTGTGGCGTTTTGTCCTGCTGTTCCCTTGGACTGAAATGTGTGCTTCCAAGAAATTCACTTTGCTTGCTGCCCCCACATTCTGTAAAGGATGCAGCGGAAGCAGGAGTGACTTCTGAGTCTTGGCTTCAGTGGGTCTAACGGTTTCCACTCTGACTACCTTGGAATGCTGCCTTTAGGAGAGGAAGCCCAGGCTGGCCTCACTGACAGGAGACAGTAACTGACTACAAGACACACAAGTGAAGGCATGGGCCTAGCCCCAGGGTGAGCTCCCAGATGTCCGGTGGCATGATTTTTCCAACAGCTCAGATTGTCATTAGAAGTGTTTTTCTGGCCAGCCAAATAGCTCAGCCGATTAAAGTGCCTGCAAGCAGGCGCAGGGGTGGGGGAATGATCCTGGGGCCTGCCTTGCTGGCCCTGCCCTCAGGCCATGTTGAGAAAAGGCATTTGAGACTGGGCTTGGTGGCATGTGCCTGTAATCCCAGCTCTTGGGAGGCTGTAAACAGGCGGATCACTACAAGTCCAATCTAGTAGTGAGACCCTGAACACCCCATAGACCCTTCCATAAAATAAAAAAATAAAAAATAAAAAAGAAGTGTTTTTCTTTGGCAATAAAGTAATTTTACATTAAGATATGTTCACCATTCTTTAGACTGAGTACTACTGCACACTGAACAAACTATGGCATGATGTAAATATAACTTTTATGTATCTTGGGAATCCAAATCTTCCTTGTGACTTACTTTATTGCAACGAGTCCTTTTTATTGTGATGGTCTGCAAGGAAAATCACACTATTCCAAAGGTCTTTTGTATTCATTTTTTAAAGACTTTTTTTCTTTTTTTTCGTGTCTTTGTTTACCAGAAAGTATCATGAAGACAAAGATATTGTTATTTCACTACAGTGTTCTCTGGTTCTGAAACAGTCCTTGACACACATAGTTGGTGCTTAAAACAATTTCTTTAGTGAATATCTGGTCTGGATTTTGATCTGATGTAGCTTGGCTTTCGTACTTCACTGAACACATAAACATTCACCACCCACTAGGCCACAGGCACTGTTAGGTTATTCTACGGACATACTGATTTTCATTGTGCCTTTTGGAGGTTGGGAGTTTGAATGGCAATTAGCTTTCAGGTGAAGTGTTGCTGTCTCTTTGTCATAAAATAGACATTAAAACCAAGAATATGTCACTCCTGAGTCACTGAACATCACTTACAAGAATGCTAGCACCAGTTCTATCGCTAATAACATCATTTCTGTTGTTGTTTTTAATTAGGAATAAGGAGAGTAGAAAGGAGTATGGGAAAGAATAACATTAAGAACGCCACTCTACCAGGTTATACATATGGATTAGCATCTTCATGATGATTTATTAGTAATTAAAAGGTAAAATATGCCAGCTTCCATAATTAATTACTCAATAGGCAAATAGACAATAATCACACTAATGAAAATAACTGCTACTATTTATTGAGTGTCTACTCTGTGATGGGTGCTATTGTAGACACTATCTATTTTTACAAAATCATTTAGGGGTTAGGGAGATAGCTCAGGTCCTGCCTGGCAAATGCAAGGACCCAGGTTCAATCCCCAGTACCATATGCTGCACCAGCCCTGGCCACCAGCCTGAAACAGCTATGGTGGTGCATGCCTATAATCCCAGTGAGGGGGAGGCTGAGACAGGAGGATCACTACAAGCTGAACTGTGTAGTGAGATCCTGTATCAAATAAATAAAAACCAAAAAAAAAAAAAAAAAAAAGAAAAGAAAAGAAACCACTTAACTGAACCAGGCATGGGAGGGCAGTCCTATAATCCCAAAGAACTGGGAGAGTGAAGTAGGAGGATCACTTGAGCACACAAATTCAAGACCTGTCTGAGCAACAAGCAAGATTTCATCTTCAAAAAAAAATAATTAAAAAAAATTATACCCTGAAAGCAAATAAGGGAGATATTGGTGTCATTTTCTCTACAGACAAATAGAGACAAATGGAACTCCCACCTTCACCTAAGACCATAAGGACCCTAAAGATGAAGAGTCATGGCTTGAAAATGAACTGGCACCTCAGTCTATGCACCATGCCCCTGCAATTCCCTGCACTGTCCCTCTTTGCTATTATTATTTTGGGTTGAAAACAAGTAACAGAGCCAAGAGCTTGTGACTTGCTGTACCAGGAACTGAAGCCAGGTTTTGGATTCCAAAGCAGATTCCCCTCCTCTTTCCTCGCAGTGTGGGGCAGACAGAGGAGCAGGCACCAAGCAGTTAGGTTCACACAGAGACAACACTCCGAAAGGGCGGAGGGGGAGTGAGAATTAAAAACTTCCACAAAATCTGCCAGGCGGTTTTCATGAAGAAGTGGTCAAAAGTCAAACACTTCACAGAATAAAATAAACACTTCATAGAATAATAGATACAGCTGGAGAATTGTCACTGTGGGCATGGATGAGGCCTTAGAGAGAATTTTTGCTGAAGGGTCAGAGAGAAATTAGACGGCTGGAAGTAAAGAAGGAAGCTCATGATGGCAAAGTGTTCAGCAACAAAAGAAAACAACTGACTTACTGAGTGTAAATCAGTATCAGAAAAATTAAAATTTGGTCCAGTATGCTTTTACTTACAGAGGGGAATTAATCTCCTAACAATTACAATATGGACCTAAATGGTCACTGAAAGATCATGACAGGGCACAGCAGGGAAGAGACAGAAGTTCCACAGGATGGTCTGGAATAATGATGAGGATGATAATATTAAAAAGAAAGAGAGCAAGACACTATCTTCTATTAAAACTCCAAGGGGAAGCATCATTACTGGTTTCAATATGGTGAAAAAAGTCCAAGAATAAAAAGTTTCATTCGTTTATACAACTCTAAGCTTCTGTTTTTCTTCAGAACTTTTCCAATAAACTTGCTTAGGCCATTATCAAAAGCAGAATTTGGTAGAGAGAAAAAGACAGGGGAGGGGAGAGAAAGAGAGAGGGAGGGAGGGAGGGAGGGAGGGAGGGAGGGAGAGAGAGAGAGAGGTGGAGAGGGGAAGATGAGAAAAGGGGGGAGAAACAGAGGGAGAGTGGAAGAGGGAGAGGGAGAGGGACAGAGGGAGAGAGGAAGAGAGAGAGAGAAGGAGAGGTGGAGAGGGGAAGATGAGAAAAGAGGGGGAGAGAGAGTGGGAGAGGGAGAGTGAGAGGGAGAGGGAGAGAAGGAGGGAGGGAGAGAGGGAGAGAGAGAGAGGGAGAGAATTAGGACATACAGAAATAGAATTTTGAATGCAATTGAAAACATTAGGTATTATATACTTCAGTTAATGAATAATGTATATGTCTACTACAACAAAATATATTTTTATTTTTTATCTAACTAGATATAGAAAGATTTTTCAGTGCTGTTTTTGGGTATAACAGGTCTAAATTATCATATTTTTCCTTATCATTTATTTTTAAAAGAGTTTAAAATGCCTTGGACATTCAGTGTTAGTTAATCTCAAAATCACAAAATAATCCACTCAATTTGGATACATTTCCTCTCCAAAAAAAAAAAAAAAAAAAAAAAAAAAAAGTGATTATCTGGGCTAGTAACCAATTTCTAGCCTGAAATAATTTGCAACAGCTGAGATGCACAACCCTTGAAAAAGCAGAATTATTTAAATAAAACAGAGCAAATTTAAACATATGATTCTTTCCACAGTACTGTTTCAATAGTCTGGACACAAAGCCAGCAGTAAGATACAAGAAGAGCACTACAAAATTTATAATAAAGCATGCCCAAGATTTCATTAATTTAATATGAACTCACTTCTTGATTCTAATGGCTTTTGTTTCATAAACCCTTTGCAGAGGATAATCCCAAATGTTACACATATAGAGAAATATGCATAGGAAAAAGACTGGGAATTTATTAGAAAATAATTGCCAGTTGTCTCATAGTACTGACATGTTTGATCCTTCACAGTTTTTATACTTTCCAACTTATTCTTTTTTTTTTTAAAGATTTATTTATTTATTCATTCATTCATTTATTTTGTGTGTGTGGCCAGCTCAGCCCACCAGGGGGCGGGGCTGGCTGGCATGTGGTGCTGGGGGATTGAACCGCGGTCCCTGTGCTTTGCTTAGCTTAGGTGCCTTAGACCACTGAGCCATCTCACCAGCCCATTTCCAACTTATTCTTGATGCCTCTATGTTCTCTGTAAATGAAATATTCTTTTGAGAATACAAAAGATACAAACAATACCAAACTAACATCTCAGAACACTGATTAAAGATATATCTTAGAAGAAAATCTATATAAATCTTTCTTATGTACTCGGTACAGGGTCTCCAGGGTCTCTAGAGTCTCCAGGCTCCAAGGTCTCACTACATAGATCGGACTTGTAGTGATTCTCCTATTTTCAGCCTCTCAAGTGCTGGGATTACAGGCACATGCCACCAAGCCCAGTCTCAACTGCCTTCTCAGCGTGTCCTGGGCACGAGGCTGGCACAGCAAGTCAGGGATCAAAGCCCGGCCGCTGTGCTCTGCCTAAGCAGGCACTTTAGTCTACTGAGCTATCTGGCCGGCCCTTTATATAAACTTTTCAAGAATGCACCTGTCCCTACATATTATTGTGGAGCATGAGCATTCCAACTTTAAATAGATTGTCAAAGTCTTTTATTTTTGGTTTTTCATCATTGTTTACCATGGGGACATTTTTTCTTGTAGTATAGCAGCATCACGGTGTGCTAAATTGAATCAACAATAGTTTAATTCACAGATTGATATTCATTTTATCACCTACTAGTTATAGTCTTATGTAATCCTTTGCTAAACTGGAAGAAATAATCTCTCCCAATTTATGGTGGTAAGGCAAAATTTAAACACCAAGTTATAATAAACATTACAGAAATATACATAAACAGAAATATAACACTAAGCATGTCAACGAAGAATGACTTTCTCCTGAAAATTTATGCTAAATGTCTCAGGAAAAAATGATGGGTGTCATGGGTTCTTCCATAATTCCTAAGTCAAATAATTCACTATGCTGTTAAGCATTACTTAGCAAAAATGTTTCAAATGATTGCAATAACACTGTAAAGGGAACACTTATGATATAAAAGGAGCAGCCTCTACCTCTGTAGGCTAAAACCTTGGAACAAAGATTTCATGAGCAAAGTTTCTCAGCACCTGAGGCAGCGCTTTGTAGTTTATACAATTCCCCCTCCCTTCCTTTCCAGATTATAATTATAGCTCAGCTGGAGTATGAACTCACCTAATCACACTTTTATCAGGGATCATGTGTTACCTGTTCCTCCAGTTAAAATTTTTAGCACATATCCAAGCTACTATGTTATGCCAAACCTAGGGCTGGCCAGAAAGCTCAGCGGACTAAAACACCCGCTTAGGCAGATGCAGGGACTGGGGGTTTGATCCCCAGCATTCCGTGCCAGCCCCATCCCTGGGGCACAATTGAGACTAGGAATGGTGGTGCATGCCTATAATCCCAGCGCTTGGAAGGCTGAAAAACAGGAAGATCACTATGAGTCTGATCTGTGTAGTGAGACCCTGTAGGCAGTGTACTAAAAAATACACCAACCAATCAACCAACCAACCAAACAAAAATGTTAGGCCAGACAGGAAAAACTTCTTGATAATTTAGGGTTGGAACAAGCAACTAAAACATCAAATAAAGATTTCAGCTCAATCTCCTGAAAATTAAGACACATTAATTGTTCTGATAGGCTACAACTCTGTGATGTAGTATCAGACTGAATTTCAAGATAGAAAATGTAAGTACTGATCTAATCATACTTTAAAAATATGGCTTATCACTCCCTATATAGCAAGTGCAAAACCAAGGGTTCACTGGACATTGCTGAGTCCAACATTACTACCCAAGAGAGATGTCATTTTAGGATCCTGAAAAGGGACTTGTTTCGAGTGTTAGAGAAACACTTCTGTGCTCACTCAGTGCATTATGTTCATCTTGGGAACTCTATATTAGGAGGAAGGAAATGGATTTGTTTGGAGCAGTTGAACACAGTGTTACTATGTACAAACTCACAGAAATAGTACGAAAAGCTAGATTCCATTAAAATATAAACTAGGAAACTAATCTGTCATCCCACTTCAAGTGGTTCAGAACTGCATATTTATTAAACTAATAGATTATTTTTGTACCAGTCCTGTATCTCTCATTTGCAATTATCAAAGTCTTTAAAAAGGAATCAATATCTCAGCATTGCAGTGTTCAGAGTAAAAAGGCTCACTCAGTAAAAGCCAGGATCCAAACGCTTTGTACCTGCTCAATGATAGAGGCAAGTTGAAGCACCAGCTCAAGATTTATAATAATGCTCTTGGTAAATATTACATAAAGTTTTCACATTTCCCTCCTTCTCATTGAAATTTTGTTTTATTTTTATTTTTTATGTATTTGGTACAGGGTCTTACTACGCAGCTTGCACCTGTGGTGATCCTCCTGTCTTAGGCTCCCCAGTGTGGGATTATAGGCGTGGGCCACCACTCCCAGTCTTGGTGGCCAGCTCAGCATGCCTAGGGGTGGGGCCTGCACTGCCTGTGACATTGGGGATCAAATCCCTGTCCCTGTGCCTGCCGGGCAGGTGCTTCGTCCACTGAGCAATCTCCTCAGCCCCTTCTCACTGAAATTCTTATTTAGATTTGCTTTTCATCACCTCAAAAGATCTTGTCAGTTTGTGTCCCATTTATACCACAGATGAAGTCTCAAGGAATATAAGTATCTTTGTCCTGCATAGAGCCTTTTCTTCTGTTTTCAGGTATGACCACAGCAAGTTTGGTTCTGCTTCTGTCTGCACCACCAGTGCTGTTACCTGGAGACACCAGACCAACACAGGGATCCCACTTAGGATGTAAGATGCTTGCATATCCTACCTACCTTATAAGGTCATGCAACACCAGACAATGGACATCCTTGCCAGCTATTTACTTAGCGGCTCTATAAGGCAGGCGTTACTGAGAATGACAATACATATTTCTGTAAGTTAAAATTTCTACATAATGCAGTGTATTATAATAATGATGTGTGCCACTTTATGGACAGGAGGGCTGTGCCAAGTGACATCAACAAATCAGCTGTCAAAATCTTCCCTGTTATGGTGACACATCACAGTTCCAGGCATGAGAGTCCAGATTTGAAATACCCAAATTCAAAAGAAATGAAAAAAGTAATCAGTGTCCTCCATGGTGAAGAAAAAAGATAGTATGCATTTATTTTAACTAGGAATTGAAAAAATATACCATTATCAAGACTTTTGGAGGTGGAAGCAAAATCTTGGAACAGCAAATCTCTTTAGGATCACAAAGGTATACAGTGAACAGGTATTTTTTTTTATAGTCATGAATGGCTAGCAAAATATCAAAAGAGAATATAGGGAAAGGAATCCATGGCATAACCTGGAATTCAGCATACAATATGATCCTTTATCAATCATTACAAATAAATTATCAATGGAAAGCTTTCACTCAAGATTCGGATATCATGACGTTTTAAAAACAATAACTTATGAAATGACATTTTATAAAAGCAGTAGCCTCTATCAACTTCTGGCTGGGGAAGCCACGAAGCTAGGTCTCTTCTGTAGGGACTGATCCCCTCTTTGCCAAGTAATCAATCAGACGCTAAGTAAGTGATGGGTAATTGCCTGCTTCTACAAATAACATGTGGCCCAGAAGCCCTTGTTTTCAGAACCTTCCCTACTTCCCATCTGGTTGCCACATAATGCAACACTACTGCACAGCGAGTTGACCAGAAAGTAGTTGTAGAAAGCACCGCCACCCTTGCTTAACTCCTGTACTGCGATGCATGCCGGGAGGACTATTGGAAACCAGTGACTCAAATGAATGAAGGAACACAAACTCAATGCAAGTTTATTTGTAAATTGTGATTTAAAAATTCAAAAGAGCTGTGTTCTTTTATGAAGCTATGGAAAGGTGAACTTGAGGGCTTTAGATATCAATTTAGATACCTTACAACACTGACCATAATTTTAAAAATCCAGAATTTTGTTTTAGCCTCAGAAAACCTTTTATTACCTCTTTTGTGCAAGGTGCAGTATTAGGGGTTGAAATTTCAAAGACTAAAAAATAAGTCTAATCTTTGCACATGAATGTAGATTGGGCAATAATACAACATAGAGCTTGTCCACTTCCAAGGTTTATCCAGCCAATTCCAAAGTCTATAACCTTTTAGAAATTATAGGACAGTAAGTAGTGTTCTGATGATTAAGGGAGCGAAGTACCCAAGTGCACCTCTCAAAAAAACCTGAAGAAATATACACTGCTTTGTAAATAAAAGCGCATTTTCTGTTCCCATCATGCTGCGGCTCCTGGGGTGCTGTTGCCTCCTACTAGTTTAATAAGGCAAGCAGTGAAAATTCTTGGTTGAAGGACAGCTCTGAACCCTCAATGGTGTAATTAACATTTTAATGAGCAGTCAAGGCCTTCCCTGTTTTGGCTCTTAACCGTGGGTCTCCTGAGTAGATCTCAATCTGTTGAGTGCAGGAAAAGAGGTGATTCCTTCTTGGAGCGATTTGCGACAACAGGAGACCGCACAGGCCGCGGATTCAGTGCCCTACTGCTTTCTCCTCTGTTAAGCAAGTTGTGCTTGAAGGTGGCATGCCGGGCTAGCGACGCCTGTTTAGCTCTGGTTTCTTTTCCAGCATGCACAGACACAGCAAACCTCCAGGAAGGGCTAATTTCCTGCAAGTAACCAAATAGTGGAATGTTCTCCTCATCTGCAAAGTACGGTGGGCGATTTGGGGACACAGTGGTCTGCAGTGGAAGCACGGGAAAATGCTGGTATTATCCACATTTTGTCTAGTATGCCAGAGGTACTAAACTTCTTCACTGGAGTTAAATTTGAAGGTCATTAAAAACCTATTGGTTATGAAGTTGGAGAAAGTAAAGTATCTAAAAACAGTCTAATGGATAGAAAACCACTTTTATTCCCAGATAAAAATGTCTTGAAAACATTAAAAACCAATCTCCCCATCTTCATTACGAGGAAAAGGAAAAAAAAAATGGTCATGAGAAACATTCCTGTGGGAAAGTTTCAAGCATCTTAAAATTGAGGCTTATAATGAAAAAGCCTTCTCTGTCATAATTAATATAACACCGCTGATATAAAACCTGCGCTGCTTCTGTCTTCCTATCTCAGTTCAGATTGATGCTATAATATACACTGCCCATATAGTACAATATATTTTAAATTGCTATTAGGTACACAGCACAGAATCTCGGGAAATTCTGACATCGTTCTTGGTGGGAAGAGAGGAAAGCTCAAGTTTGCGTTAAAGAAGTTGCGAACATTAACAGTACACAGACACTGAAGTAGTTCAGCCATTGCATTAAATTTTGCTTACTGATTCGATCCTAAAACCAAGGGCACCAGGCATGTTTACCTGTCAGTTACATAATCTTGTACAAAGTAGCAAACTCTGCTTTGAGGTCATTGTGTCCTTCAAGCCTGCTTTTCTCGTACCCAAAGATGTTTTTGGAGTGAATGCATAGAAATAATAATATTTAGCTGACTGATTTTGTCAGGAATAGTTGTCACCTTGTATTCATCATGTGAAAGGTTCCAAACTTCCCAAAGATAATCAGACAATATAAATGACACAATATATAGTATTATGTTGTTTGACAAGAGAAATAACCACATGTTATAGCTGATTCTATGATACACAAGAAAACTCCATAAAATCAGAAATTTTCCTATTGAAAATCTGAGAAGACCAGTGTAATGGTTGTGTGTTCCTAGAGTGGCATATAAAATATACTTTGCTAATGGTAAACTTCCAACTCTACAATTGCAAGACAAAGTAACAGATAACCTGTGCTTAAACCCCTCTAAATTAGGCTGCTAGCTAGATTTTCAGTAGTAGTATTTAACTTGGGCCATTCTCTGAGATGGATTTAATGGGAAATAGATTCACTACGTCCTGGGGCAGCAAGTGTGAATCATTAGGAGCTTGTCTGTCCTTTCTTTAACACAGCATGGAGGTTCTGATAGAAACCCACAGGGCCTTTACTGGACAGCGATTCTACCCTATGACCTAAATGGAACTTCAGAAAAATGCATGAGAACTCAAATGACTTGAAGAAAATCCCCAGTATGTGTCCCTTCATTGGCTCCAACTTCTAATGACTATGAACTTCCTTTGCCTTCCCTTCCTGAGCTATCTTTATATAATTAGGCTCCTTTTGCTACCAGATTTGCAGAACAAAGCCTCCTATAAAAACAGGTTTTCTATGGAAAGGCAAGCACAAAATAAGAACAGGAGGAAAAGCTTTCTTTTTGAGCCCCCTGCCAAATGCCTCCATGATTCAGTATGATTTCTTTTAGTCTGTGAATAAAGACATCCTTAAGGTAATTTATTTATTCATTTCCCTATAAATTATATTTTCTTTCATATCTTACACGGCAAGATAGAAAAGATTTATTCACCATTACTTGCATTTATTCTTTTCTTCCACCTTTTTCCAGAGAGACAAAGCACAGACCAAACTGATGCACGTTTTTCTAGCTACATGAGGACATAATCTGCCAGGGGCTGCAGCTTATATGAGATTCTGAAGTGAGTGGTACATTATAGAGGAAAACAGTTTACTAATGGACCCAAAGATTGGACTGTTACTTAAAATATGAGAAATTCTTTTTAATACTGGACTCAGTCCTGACATTAATGGGTTCTACATATTCAACTATATGTATTTATGGACCCTTTTAATGAAAGGTTCCACACTAATATAACAGTGACTGCTTTGTTTTGCAATGGAAGGTGTGAAAGGTCTAGATCTTTTATTGGATGGAGATAAGAGTTTTAAATGTTCAACCAAAGATATTGATGTTATATGTAAAAAGGAGTATCTGCTCAAGACCTTGTATATTACAGTCTTGCATCCCCATACAAGACTATATCGCTCATCCCATAACTCAGAAGCCTACAGGAGCAAGAAAAAAAAGTTTGAAGCCAGCCTGGACAATTTAGTGAGACTGTCTCAAATTAAAGACATTACACGGGACAGGGGTATGGCTCAGTGTACAGGACCACCCAGCCTTGCAACTCCACATCTCCTGTATCACGTCCATTTCATTTTTAAAACACCAAATGCCAGTCTCAAAGAGTACAATGGGAACAGGCCCTAGGCACATTAAGATTTAATTGGCCCCATTAAAATCTCACTTTCAGACACACCTAAGGAAGGACTCAAGGACAGCAAGCTCCTTTGCCTGCCAGCCAAGGTGTTGACAAAGAGAAGCAATCCAGGCTTTTAATCATCTGGCAGTACAAAGCAGAGAGCAAAGGAACATCAAATCTCCCATCTCCCTCTGCACCTTTCAGGCCAGCGGAGTTCCTGCTGGACCAGAGGTGAGCTATGTTGCAGCCCAGGGGGCACCAGCGATGATAACCCTCGTTCCCTCTTGCAGCCAGGCCACAAAGCTCTGAAATCCTGCTGTATCACCAGCCACGCTCCTGGACTATAGATAATTGATGATTGCAACACTCAGGAATCAAGGACAGAAAAGCAGATGCTCTAGAGTTTTGCCAGTTTTATTCTGCATACTGTTGTTGTCTCTCTCTTTCCCTGGCTCCCTGTTTCTTTCCCCATGCACAAAGCCAGTTGTAATTATAATCATTATGCAGATGAATCTTAGAGGCTTTAGGGTAAAAGGCCAGCCAGTCTGGCCAGCCTCACCTTCAGCCCACCTGCTGCTCCTAGCACTCAGGCGGGACCTGCTAAGTGGGGACACACTGCTCTCCAGGCTCTGCGGGCTTTTTCAGCATCAGGCATCTGCTCCTCCCACTCAGGGTCCCCTCTTCTCACAGCCACTCAGCAGGGCAGGGTCCAAAGGAGCTGACAGGAATTGTGATTTACATAGTCCACTTCTTTTAGGAGGAAGAATCACACCTTTACGTGTCTTTCACCTTCTTGCCCAATGCCTCCTTTCATGCTTTCTGCCTCAGGGCAGTTAAGGGGGAAATGAACTGAGAAATGCGGAGTGAGTGGGCAGTGGTACAACCTCTTTGCCTCCAAACCTGGAGTTCCCCCGCTTACCCTGATTTCCAGCCAGTTTCATTATCTCGTGGGAGAGCGGCACTTAAAACACATACCGATGCCACGAGGAGGCCACGTCTGCAGAAGCCCACCACCACTGCTAGAGGACTAATTGTCATGTTCTTTCTACCTACCCTACCCCAGCAGATTCTGTTTTTCCTAAGAGTACAGGAAAAACAAAAAGGGGATATAAATGAAGGACCATTTTATATTTGTATATACAAAATAGGATAAATATACCGGTATTTTCTCTTAATTCAATGAGAAGAAAGATTTGTACTAATAGTGTTTGGACAGGATATCATGTCTGCATCTTACACTATGAATAACTACTACGAAGACAACAATATGCAATGTATAAATTGTTGAAACTGTCCTACTAATTGGTTTTGAAACTATCTAATTGCTATTTGTTTCTCAATAAAATTAAAAAAAAAAAAAAAGAAAAAAAGAGTACAGGAGATGTCTGCTGGGCTTCTTGTGTGGGTTTCTGTTTCCACAGAGCTGTGTGGTTTCGCTTTTGGAGTGGCTTTGCTCTGGGGACTTTATATCCCAGTTCCCCGCCTCTGGTCTCCGCAGGGGCTCTGTTCTTCACAGCACTGATTTCCCCTCCAGGCAATGCGCAGAATGCCCAGGTCTGCTGGGCTGTCATGTGCACCTGGCTTGCCTGGCCCAGTCGCTTCAGGACTGCCCCCCTTCCTTCCAAGGGCCCAACAAGGCTCTGTGGGAGACACTCCCTTTCCCAAGGAGCTAAGCCCTCCTAATTACTTGGCTGCTCCTTAGGAGCCCTGATCCCAAATCAGTCCTAAGTAAGTTTTCTCACTAATTCGGGGTATTCAAAGGGAAATGACCCCAGGTAATAGTCCTGTGAGATGGAAAATACTTCTGTTTAGATCCATTAGGGTCTCTGAACCAAGTAAAATCCTTAGGCCAGGGCCTTCTATCTATCCATTAAAAAAAAAAAAAGAAAAAAAAAAAAAAGCCTAGTACTGTCTGATACCTACTACGTCTTTGGGAAGATGAAAATATTGTCACTGACATCATTACCATTTATTTTATGTTATTTTATTTTTTGTATTTTAGGGAAGGGTCTACAGGGTATTCAGGGTCTCACTACTAGATTGGACTGCTAGTGATCCACCTGTTTACAGCTTCCTAAGAGCTGGGATTACAGATCAGTGCCACCATGCCCAGTCTCAATCACAGTCTCAGTGTCCCCGGGATCGGGGCTGGCAAGGCAGGCCCCGAGGAATGAATCCCCGGGCCCTGCACCTGCTTGATCATTTTAAAAATAATTTTTAAATACATTTTAAAATTATTAAATCATCATTTAGGAGTTACATAAAAAATGTGCTATGTGAAATGCGTATTTATTTAGGTTATAATCTCCTAACTCAGTAGAAGATTTTGACAATAATCTCTGTATTCTGGAGGGGAGATAGATCAGAAAAGGAGATTTGAATTCATTTACTGATCCAAGTCAGCTCTGAAGAAGAATTAAAGAAGGTTAGCAATGTTCAGTTTGAGGATTATCAAGACCTACAGAAAAGTTTCATTGGTGAAAATAGCTACTTGCACATCTCCTTTCTAAAAAGAACCACAGAAATTTTACCAGTGGGACAAGACCTGTAAATCAGCTGTCAGAGCCACGCCCCTGGGGCATGCTAGACTGAGATTGGGCCTGGTGGTGCAAGCCTGTAATCTCAACTCTTCCGAGGCTGAATACAGGCAGATCACTATGAGTCCAATCTATGTAGTGAGACCCTGTAGACCCTGTACTAAAATACAAAAAAAAGAAGAAAAAATCAGCTATCAGTATACATCATGAGAGAATAGACAAGGCCACAACTAATTTGCTCTGTAATTTTTTTTCTTTCCTTAAAATCTTTGACAAGTTTCTAATGAAAATTGAAAGGATAGACTACACGGGATATCTTGTAGGTCTTAAATGCAATACATTTATTTAAGAAGAAAAAGATGAAGATGAGTTTAGTTGACATTTTCTGGTTACAAAAATATCTAATTTCTTTTCTCTCTTTTTTTTTGTATTTTTTAGGATAGGGTCTGCAGGGTCTCTCTACATATATTGGACTCATAGTGATTCTCCTGTTTTCAACCCCCTAAGTGTTGGGATTACAGGAGTGCCCCACCACGCCCAGTCTCAGCATGCCCCGGTGGCGGGGCCAGCACCGCATGAAGAAACAGAACCCTAGCAGCTGTGCTCTGCCTAAGCAGGTGCTTTAGTCCACTGAGCTATCTGCTGGCCCTGAAAATATCTAATTTCTTAAAAAAAAAAAGCATTTCATAAGATAAAAAGATTGACATAGGGGCCGAGGAGATAGCTCAGTAGAATAAGTGCTTGCCTGGCAAACGCAAGGGCCTGAGTTCAATACCTGGTTCTACAAAAAAAAAAAAAAAAAAAAAGATTGACATATGCATATATCACATGGGGAATCGGATGTCTGATTATTCTGAAGCAGAATATGAGCTTTCCACCTTCTAAGTCATGCACAAGAACTACACACAAGTCACGAGGCGAGCTAACCGCTCGTCATGTCTCTTACCCCACTACCACATCAGAAGGCCCTCTCGTGTACAAGTGCGTGTGTTTTATCCTCATCTCCTTGATCACAAACTCAGTCAACCTTTACATATTTGTTAACTAATTCTACCCAGAAGGCCTGCTTCTAGCAAGGACAAGGGTATTATCCTTTCTTCATCACTCAACACCTGGACAGCCTTGGAATTGAGGAGGACGGACCCACAGTGACCCAGTAAAGGCATTCCTGGGAAGAGGCATCCAGAAAGATACAAATCTCAGTCTTTCACGCTGACAGAGTGGTCCTCTCTTGGGGCCCACCTGCTGCTCTCTTGCAGTGTATCAATACACCATTAACACTTCTATATTTTTGGAATACTGACAAATTACTTTTGATGCCTGTGGCCCTGGCCTTCTGCATGCAGTGTGCTGCATAGCACATATTACATATATCTATATCTTTCTATTCATTATGTGAACCTTTTGATCTTTTTATAAAGCTAGAAATTTTTAAAAAAGGAAATGGGAAGAGAGAGTTTACATGTTTTCTTTCTATTTTGTTTTGAAATAATTTTAGATATAAGGGCAGAAATAGCACACAGAATTTCACATACCCTTCTTTCTGTGGCTTTTCTGGTATGTCAGTGGAACATAACCAAACCCTAAGTAATTAAAGCCATTGCATTAATGTTTACATACTACTGCCTAATCTCTAAGCTGTATTCACAATCCAGTGGTGCCTTTAACAGGCTTTCTTGTGAGCAACACCCAGTCAAGGATCCTGTGCTACTTCATTGTCTTTGCTCCTTACTCTTTGGTCTGGGACAGTTTTCATTGTTTGTCTTCATCACTTCGATAATTTGAAGAACACTGACTACTTATTTCATAGAATTTCCCTAGTGTAGGTATGTATACATATTTTATCAAGAACATATTGAAATTTTTGGAAGAAATGTCACAGCAGTGATGTTTTTGGATTTCTTGGTACACTCTAACAACAAGTATATGATACCTGTCATTTTTATTCCTGGTGATGTGAGTTCTGGTCACTCGGTTAAGTGTGCGATAGCCAGGTGTCCTCACTTTTGCTATTTATGTTAGTGTCATTTGGGGAGACATGCTTCCTTTTGAAAATCTGAATTCCTTTAGAAACAGATTTCAGGAGACTTCATATTGGAATAGGATGCCTCTTATTCCTTTCCAGCGGCCAGCAGGGCTCAAAATCCTATGCCATCATGAGCCCTTAAGTTTTAAACCTAGTCACATGTTGAAAGTCAAGACTGCATAGATGATGTTGTCAGCCGGGCTGTTGGTTTTATTTATTTATTTATTTATTTATTCATTTATTTATGGCTGCTGTTTTATTTTATTTTTTGGTACTTTAGGGAAGGGTTTACAGAGTGTTCAGAGTCTCACTACTAGATCGGACTTGTAGTGATCCACCTGTTTATAGCCTCCCAAGAGCTGGGACTACAGGCATGCGCCTCCATGCCCAGTCTCAATCACAGTCTCAGGGTGCCCCGGGGGCAGGGCCAGCAAGGCAAGCCTGGGAATCGAACTCCCAGGCCCTAGGCTGTTGTTGTAATAGTCATGTTTTTAAAAAATTTCTTCTGGACTTTACTTCCATTAATATGACACAATAACTTGAAGGTAGTGCCTGCTCCACTTAAAGGCAGTCGCTTTTACTTGGCAGAAAGATAAAATGGATCTTAATCAGCAGGAGCCAAGGATGCTCTCCCTCAGCATCTGGGCAAGCAGCACCAACTACAATAGTCAACAGCTGTTACGAACCCTTAGCAAGAGGCTCAGGCTGTCCTTTGTACCCAGGCTGGCTCCCAGTGCAATACCCCTCCCAACAAGGGCAGCACAATTTGCACAAAGGCAAGTACAGTTTCCCAGTCCACCTGCACATGCAGGTCTATGTGCCTCTCTTAGCTTTGTTCTTACCCCTCCTTTGCCCATTGATGTGTTGTTCTACCCCAGCCCAGGTTAAATGGCCCAGGTCAAATAAATATTTCTGCTCTGTGAAACTTCCCTTAATGTCTCACACCAGGGTTTCCTGGGGCTGTTTGTGTCCTGGCAGCATTCTTTATAGACCATTTATAGCAAATATCACTCTGAATACTGTTCGGTGAGTCACAGAGGTCCTTTTCCTCTGCCCAAATCTCAGGGCCTTTATATCAGAGACATCTGTATTGATTCAGAACCACAACATATATAGCTTTGAACATATCAAGTGTTAAAGGAATGTTCATAGTGCGAATCAGCTACCAATCTTAAAAACATTAATACAGTATATGCGGATTCTCTCTATTGATGTATTCATCAACCTTATCCTGAGGGTTATAGAAAGATTTAACCTGATATTTAAGCAAATACAATGAAAGATAAAAATAATATGAATCAAAATAAACTTAAGAAGGAAGGATGAGAGGAAGGAGCCAGGAACACCTAGGAAAAATCAATGTTATATTGTCTGTTTTGTTTTTTTTTTACTAGAGGTGGGGTCTAAATTGAAGTCTGATAAAAATGAGAAAAATAGCTTTGCTGATGTTATAAAATGCATGGCACCATACTACAGAAACACAGGATGTGCTCTGTTCTCTATCGAGAAGTAAATACACGGCAGATATTAATTTCCAGAACCACATACACAGCAGTAGTCTTGGGTCGGGGAAAAGAATTCAAAAACTGTTAGTGGAAATAATGTATACATTTAGTTTCTGTTTACATTAGTGACGTGGGAACACAGCTGTAGAGGAAGCAGAGCAATAGGTGTGCTATACAAGATAAACAGAATAAAAATTAAATATAAATTATTTTTTTTTGCATTTTAGGGAAGGGTCTATAGGGTATTCAGGGTCTCACTACTAGATTAGATTCACATTGATCCAACTGTTTACAGCCTCCCAAGAGCTGGGATTATGTGCATGCACCACCATGCCCAGTCTCAATTGCCATCTCAGCATGCCCTGGGGGAGGGGCTGGCACAGCAGGCCTGGGGATCGAAGCCCCGGCTCCTGCACCTGCTTGCAAGAGCTTTAATCTGCTGAGCTATTTTCCAGTCCTTAAATACAAATTATCTATTGGATTTTCCCATGCATAAGACACACACAGACATACAGTTATATCTACGTACATTTATACATGCGTATACACACACACACATATATGAACAATTATGTTCATTCAAGTGCTTTTTTGAGGTACAACAGGGAAATTGAGATACAGATTAACATCAGAATTTATCTATGTGCACAAACTTTAATTTTGTGTTAAAATCCATAGTCATCACTAAGTAAAGTGACCCCTCTACGAACACATCCTTCATCTGCAGCTTGTACCTACTCACAGGCCTTATTAAATTAGTAGGTTAACCTGAAACATTATTTGATCATTTTTCTGGAATACCCTTGTGAAAGGATACATCAGTTTTGTTCCACAAAACAATATACTTTTATCTCTATTACTTTATTATAAATGTTAAACTAAGGTAACGTCTGCTACTTGCCACCACTTCTCTATTTTGGCAAAGAAGTAACTCAGGCCTGCAGATCCAGGAGAAATTCTAAAATAAGAAGACAAAATGCTGAATCTGACTTGTTCATAAAGACCCTCAATCAAACACAACTCATTCTTCTTTTCTAGCACATTAAGTTTCCTTACCAAACCAGTGATTTTGACTGCAATGGGATTTGAAATAGGAATAACTGGCAATTAAATATTTCAAATTCTCTGCCTACCAAATCAAGAAGAAAGCAGAACAATCGAGTTGTTCAATTTTATGAATGTTCACCACTCTGGAGAAACACAAGAAAAGGACACATTGCAGTTTCTACTGGAAATGTCCCATTTAAAAAACTTTCATGGCAAAACAAGAAGGCCATCAGTTTTAATCTGAAAAATATTTTGGAAATGCTGTAGATTAGCTCTTTTTTATATCATCATTTAAAAAATTCAGTGTCCACATAATGGTAACTTGAAATAGTGTAGTACAAATTAGTCTTTGTAGGAAGACTTGTGTTTCTCCCATTGTAGGGTGAGTGAATTTCCACTTGTAGTTTTAAAATGTAGTTTCATGTTTTCACTGCTGCAGTAGAACTAACTAGAGGGTAATACTGTAAAAACCCATATAAAACACACTTCTTGGGCTAATCAGCCACAAGAATGACTTTTGATGCTTTTTTCCAAATACTATGTTGTTGAAAATAAGATTACAGTATCTTTGATCTCCTGTAAATTAATTCTGTTAATACTGTAAATCAGTTGTGCTCTTACATAATGAGAACTTATAGGGGTCAGGAAATGTTAAGCTTCTTTAATTTTTAGGGATAAAAAATAATTCCAGTAAGTAGAATAATAAACTAATTATTGTTTATCTCTCCTTTTGATTTATTTCTCTGAATTATGCCATATCTGAACACTTTCACTGGAGTAAATAAAAATGTTGATGCATAGGATTCCTGTCACCTACTTATAAGCCATACAAAATTGGCTCTAAAAGATGAAGCAGTGAATGGCAACATGATTCCACCGTTAAGGGATGGGTTTGGACTCACTTAATCACATGATCAACAAATCCTATTTCTGGCCCTGTTCTAGGTTCTGGGCTCATGACAATGAACGGTACAGCCATGCATTTATGAACAAAACAACTGATCATATGAACCAGTAATTACCTATTGTTATATATACCTGGGCAAGATGAGGGAACAATCAGACAGAGAAGGGCCAGGGTTTCTACTGAACCAACATGGCCATTCCTGAGCTCGGGTCTTATGTCTTTTATGATTCTGCCACCTCTTAGAGTTGTGATAGATTAAATAATACAATCCAGGTAAAATGGTTAGGCAGTTTTATTCACTTGAATGAACTCAAAAACTATCAAGGGACTCCAGGATTAGGTTTGGCAGCAACCCCAAAGAACATTCTCTTTTACACACACTCTGAAGCAAGGTGGCGTGGGCTGTGATCACAGTCCACAGGGCTTTATTGCCCTGCCACATGAGCCCTCCAGCTGCAGCCCAGGATGGCAGCTCCAGTTCCACACAGCCCACCTGCACTCCAGACAGCATGAACAAACACATGGCCAGAAGACTTTCTCCCTTTCTTCAGAAAGCTTCCAGAAAATGACATATGGCACTACCATTTGTATTTCATTGATTAGAGAGATTTTATTTATTTATTTTATGTATTTAGTAGGGGGTCTAAAGGGTCTACAGGGTCTCACTACACAGATCTGACTTGTAGTGATCCTCTTGTTTTCAGCTTCCCAAGCACTGGTATTACAGGTGTGCACCACCACGCCCAGTCTCAATTGATGTCTCAGCGCACCCCGGGGGCAGGGCTGGCATGGCACACCGGGAATGAAGCCCTGGTCCCTGCATCTGCCTATGCAGGAGCTTTAATTTGCTTAGCTATCTGGCTGGCATGATTAGAGAGATTTGCACGAAAAGGAGCCTGGATGAAGTGCTTTCTGATTTTTTTTTGCTTTTCCTTTTTAGCCATAGGGTGTATTTTCTTTTGAATTGTTTCTTTTTTATTTTTACTAGTGCAAGGGTGCATACACAAAATTCACACCCCTCGTGTGGAGCTGGGACACGTACGGAACATGTTAATTCCTTTTTCATCCCTTGTCTCTCCCCTTACCCCCTTGTTCCCTCTCTTGAACCCCTTCCCATTTAAGAAAGATCTATTTGCCTAATTCTTATTATCTAGATTTCATTTTGCACTTGTGCATCTATTTATTTCACTTAATATGATGGTCTCAAAGTGTATCCACTTTCCAACAAATGACTCAAGTTTATCTTTATTATATCCTCAGCGAGAAATGGAAGGAAGTCTGGTATTATAGAAAAAACATATTGGTGGCAGTCTCAACCTCTCATCATTAGGTCAGGACAGCTGAGGTTCATTCTACTTGCAAAGCCTAGACATAATGTCTCTCTTTTTCTTTAATTTTTAAACTTTATTTATTTATTTGGTATGGAGTCTCACTAAGTAGCTCAGATCCTAGTGATCCTCTTGTCTCAGCCTCCTCAGTGTTGGGATTATAGGCATGGGCCACTGCGCCCAGTTTCAGGGGCCAGCCAGGTGCACCTAGGGTTCTGCTGGCACTGAACGCAGTACCCAGGATTAAACCTGGGTCCTTACGCTTTCCAGGCAGGCACTTAGACTGCCGGAGCTATCTCCCCAGCCCATGATGTGTCTTTTCCTTGAGAGTGGTTTTGAAAGTCGTCTAACATCTTTGTCCAGAGTGGAGAAAAGCTACAGTAATAAGGAATCCAGATACCCCGAGTTAAATGAAACATACTTATTTAGACTGCACATTACCTACTAAAGTCAATGTTTTGATGCCAAGAGCAGTAACCAATATTCTGTTCCATGCATATAACTTCGTTGCTGAGGTTTATTTCTGCTTAGGCTTTCTACATGCAAACAAATTCCAAAACCACTGAACATTTACTTGAGTGATGTTTTAATGGAGAAAATGTATGAGCATATTTTATGACAAAAATGCTAAGCTAAAATGAATCTGGCTTTGTTAGTGTACATTTTACTGCACATTACATTAGGAATATGTTAATACACACATCAAAAGTTTTAGAAATTGAAAATTCTATGAAGTATACATAGGCTTTTCAGTTAGTGCTTGACTTCATTCTTTTGCACTGGGCTTATACAAGAAATTTGTGATTATTTAGAGTAGTCTATCATTTCAGTGTTGCAGACTGGAGTAATGAGTGGTTGAAAAAGTTACTCAATGGAAAGTAACCAATGGCAGCAAGTAGATGAGTCTTCAGAGTTCTAGATGAAGTGCTTTGCTAAAAGAAAGTATTTAAAACACCTGCTTAGGCAGACCACTGTGTGGGTCCCTCCCTGGGGCAGGCTGAGTTGGTGATTGAGACTGGGCGTGGTGGCACGGGCCCATAATCCTAGGACTTGGGAAGCTGAAAACAGGAGGATCACTAGGAGTCCCATCTGTGCGGTGAGACCCTGTGCTAAATACACACACGAAAAAGTATGAAGCAGGAAAAACAAAAACAGCAGTGGATGTGATGACCCTGACTCTTATCACCATATTTAAAATAAAAATTCAAAAGCAAAGAGAATGTATGACATGCTGTTAGCACATTAGCATAAATATGGCTCAATTTTGTGTTGACTATTTGTTCAGGTCTTTAAATATGTTAGACTGTTGGAATTAAGAATGTAATTATATACATTACGGTTATAAATGTAAATAGAACTTAGGTAGCTGCGGAAAAATACGATGTCCAGTGGAGATACTTTTGCCTCAATGGAAAAGGGAAAATTAATTTGAAGGCTCTGGGCTCTTGCCACGCCAAGTCTCTTTGAGACTTTGAAAGTATAAGTTAATGTGTCCAGAGTAAAGGTCAGTGTGTATTCATAGTGCATCGCCAGTCAGCTAGTCAGTTGGTAAATATCGTTTATTAAAAATTGACTGTCTTCAGTGCGGAGCTCTGAGGATGGTAACAAACAAATGGCAGCTCTGTTTCTCTCATCAGAACTATTCATTATCTTAAAGTTGACTAAGAACATTCTCACATGACACATTTGCAGCAACATAAAACACCAAACTATGCAATCAGTAAATGCCATGAAAAGGCATTTCCAGGAGGAGGCAGGAAATGGAAAGGGCTGTTGCGGGGCAAGTTACCTAGAGGTCTGGGAGGATCAGAAGTCCAAGGTCGGTGTTTATCTTGCAGAGGCAGACACAACACAGCAAGGTTTTGGGAGGCAGTGACAGGGCTTGTGCTGATTTCAGTAATTCCTAGCTTACCTGCAATCTTATTTACTTCTTTTTAAAAAATATTTATTTATTTATTTATTTATTTATTTGTGTGTGTGTGTGTGTGTGGCCAGCTCAGCCCACCAGGGGGCAGGGCTGTCTGACATGTGGTTCTGGGGGATTGAACCGCGGTCCCTGTGATTTGCTAAGCTTGTTCTAAGTAGGTGCTTTAGACCACTGAGCCATCTCACCAGCCCCTTATTTACTTCTTTATTTATCCTGGGGATCAAACCCAGGACCCTTACTTTGTGCTACAACTTCAGCAACTCAGTCTATTTTGTTTTTTTTTTTTTTTTTTTTTTTTTTTTTTTTTTTTGTGTGTGTGTTTTTGTTTAGTTTTGAGATAATGTCTCACTAAGTTCCCAGACTGGCTTCAACTTACCTGCCTGCCTTAGCCTTTCAGGGTGTTGGGTTACTGAGTGTCACAATGCCCGGTTTCTGAAGTCTTCATTAATTAAACATAGGTAATGGAAAGGGAAAGAGATGGAAATGGCTAAACAAGACACTAGAAAGAAGAAATGAGAGATAGCGATTTACTGTATTTTGTTCCTAAAATCAAAATGCCCACTTGGTCTTGACAATGCCTATGATGCTGCTGAATAGTTATAACAAGGTATAACTGCTAAAAACAAAACCTTTCTCAATAATAATAATGATAATAATAAAATTATGGCAATGATGATCTGATGTACCAGAGTGTCCTTGTACTTGTCAAGATTAAAGTGACTTCATTCTGATTGTAAAATCTGTGTGCATCATCTGGTGCTCATTTCGCTAGTGACTTTCATCAGATACCTATCCTTAATGAAGCCCCTCGCAGACCTAACTCTGCCATCCTTCAGAGACTGCAACCCCCGTGCTACACTGCCATGCTTGGACCCATTGTGGTGTTGATTTTTGCATTATATTTGCAGTTATGATTATGTTATAGCAGCTGGGAAGACTAATTTATTACTTGGCTTCACTGCTGAAGGTCATGGAAGTGTGAAGTCTTGTTAAAGTATCTGAACACATCCTGTATGTTCTGCTAGAAAAAGAATTTCTTCTGGCAACTCTGCAGGCTTCTGTGGAATTTTCACTTTGCTAACCAGTATGTAGAGTTGAAGCCAATAGGTACTTACTGCTGGAAGCTCCCAAGAAAGTTTCTGATTTTTCAAATGCCCTCTCTTCTCATATCCAGCTTTTCTTAATTTGGTAGAAACGATGTAAGAAATAATATTCATATGAATTAAGTTACCGGGCCTGTGAGATAGCTCAGCAGCATAAGTACCCGCCTACCAAGCACAAGGTCCTCAGTTCAATCCCCAGTACTGGAAAAAAAAATCAACCTATCTACACGCTCACCTTCAAATATTACTTGAAGACTTAGCTCTAATTACTACTGGAATTACGAACTAGGACAGTTCACTGAGTTATTTTAGGTAAATAGAAGAATATGTTCAATTCTACCTTTGAAAAGGTCTATTAATATGGCAGGTCTAAACCACAGAGTAATTTTAAGACTAGCAGAACATATGTATCATTCCTATGTATAATAAATGGAGTGGGAAGTACAGGTTGGAATGTCACAGAATTTAAGGCAAATGGCCTGATATAACCCGTTAAGTGTCTAGATGCAAGAGAAATCAGTCAGGATCTGCTTCAGTCTATAGAAACGTGCAGCAGCTTGGGGAATCTTTCATAGACACTACAGACTTAATTTGATTGTAGCTCAACCTCAGGACCATTTTTTAGTACTGAAAAACAAAGTGGAAATCTATAACATCCACATCATAAGGTGATGTACCTATCAACATCTCAATATTTGTAACTAAAATACAGCCTCACTAGGTTAAATGTTAACAAAAATAATATACAGTCAGGAGAAGCTGAGCTGCAACTTCTAGGGCTATCGACAGTCAAGAAGAATGACAAACCTCACAGGCAGGCCAAGGTGGCATGAGACACTGTGTCCAACTGGCACAGTTTGGTCACACTTAATGGACAGAGACTTGTTAGGCAGATCTCAGGTTTGTTTTTTTTTTTTTTTCCTCTCAGTAAGATATATGAATAGGTGACGATAGTGACATAATTCTGGATACTTTACCTGAGCAATTTCAAATGATAAGAAGGTCTGATCAATTGAAAACCTGGAGTAGAGTGCTGGGAAGATCCTGCAGGGGGCTGAGAAGTCCCCCTAGGGGAAAATAGGATTTAGATGGGAATTCTATGAAACAAGAGGCTTTATGGAAGAAAAGATGCAATTTAGGATGGACCTAACATGCCCAGGTGATGTTGCTGCCAATGGTGGAGTTATGAACACAGGATTATAAGGAAAATAAAAGTGTCCACTTTTGATACATTTTTTAAAACTATTTTTTTATTTTTATTTTTTTTGGTGGAACTGGGGATTGAACTCAGGCCCTTGTGCTTGCCAGGGAAGTGCTTATTCTATTGAGCCATCTCCCTGGCCCCTACCTTTGATATTTTAAATCAAAGAATAAATGGAGAGAAGAGAATGAAGATAAAAACAATTCTCCACCAACTTTTAGGCGTTGAGAAACAAAATTCTAGAGAAAATGAGGATAAAGGAGTAAGAAATAATGTAACAAGAATGAAGTGATGGAAAGAGAAAGAAAGGAGAGGAAGAGAGAGAGAGAGAGAAAGAGAACAAAAATCAGTGGAGAACTTCAAGACACAGGTAAGCAGCAAGAGCACGGTCCCAGGAAGACAGGAAATGGGAAACCTGAAGGAGGCAGAGGAGAAAATCAGATCTAGCCAAGCCTGTGAGAGCCCGGACAAGTGCAGACAATCCTGTGAGTATGAGTTCTCATTCAAGTACCTCAGGAAATGTGGCGTTGTTCCGGAAGAACAAAGGAACTCTTAAGATAAGGGAGACATAATCCCATGGTTTTGTTTAGAGGACAGGAACCTGAATGGAAGTCTCTGAAGAACTAGAGAAAGTATATGAGGCATGAGGATGGGGCTTGGCTTCAAGAGGAAAGGGAGAGTGGCCATTGCTCTGTCTGTTAAAGCTGTGAGGTTCTATGCTCTGAGAAGCTTTTCCACCACCTTGTATCACTTATGAAGTATATGTATTATTTTTCTTCATTTCTCTATTATTGAACATAGAAAAATAAGCTCTCAGGCCATGCAAAACTGCACAGATTTATAGGCTATATCTTTCTTGGCCTTAGAAAAACTTCTCTGAAGTTGCTTCTTTTCTCTCTTCTTGGTTGTAAAACTTCATATTGAGGAAGGATCTAGGAGCTGGTGCTTCTAGTTTTCTAAGACCACCTGCTTCAGGGTTCTGGTCTACCTTAGTCAGTGTGTGTCACTCGGTAGCCATGCAAGACTCCAAGGCCAGCCACTGACAGAGGCTGAGGGACCAAGCTCCGTCTATAGGTTCATGGAGACATCCTGCATCTCCGAAGATGCTTTAGCCCCAAGTTCTCACAGAAGCATAATGTCTGTGGTGAGAAACTTTAGCTGAATAAAAACCTACATGTAAAGAAGACTCTGCTCTGGCTTGGATGACGACACCACACATTTTGTCTTAGGTGTCTTCGGGGCTTATGTTCCCAGGTCTCTGCTCCTTTCCAATCCACACGTTTCCCTGCAGTAATTTCATCTCTCAATGTGGGCTTAATTTCATTTGTATACTGATGACAACAGATTGATGTTATAAAATTAGCCTTAATGTTCTCGCTGCCACATCTGTGCTATACGCTTGCCAAGCGAATGTCAAGGATAGGGTATCTAGAGATTTTCTTCAAGTTACCGCTACCAAAATAGCTGTTTTCATGAAATGCTGGCAATACTCTAATCAGATGATTTCTCCTCAGTTTCTTTAAACTTCATACTGTAAACCGACACATAGCATATGAGAATATCAGGCTCAAGAGAGATTTCTTTTCTTTTTTTTTTTTTTTTACAATTAAAATTCATTTCTGGGAAAGCAAAGGAGAAAGGAACAAAAGAATGAAGGAAAGAACGAAGAAAAGGAGAAAAGAGAGAAGGAAGGGAGGAAGGGGGAAAGGTACATAAACCAGATAAACAAGGACATCAAATTCTGACAGTTTTAATGGAAACCCAATATTTTATTTCTACTTGAGAAAGCAAACATCAAAACTGTTTCTCCTTCCCCTCTTCTCACCTCTCCTCTCATTTGTCTGGTCTATTCCACTCAATTTCACTTCTTCTCCTTTCAGCACTGAGAATTGAACCCAGTCTTTGCACTGAGCTATATCACAAACCTTTTTAATTAATTAATTTATTTTTATTCTGAGACAGTGTCTCCATAAATTGCCAAACCTGGGTGTGATCCTCCTGCGTCAGCCTCCCAGAGTGCGGGCTTATGCATGCATCACCACATATAGCTCCAAGAAGCGCTCCTCTGGTCAACACTGAAGGGCTCATAAACTTTAATAAGCATAACTAACATGTGAATGGGTTTCTGCAGGCTCCCAAGACATCTATGCACGTGTCCGTTTCACATAAATCCCTCACAGGAGGAGTGTTCCCATTCCTTCTACGTTGCTGTTAAGGCCATGAAGAACAGAGAGCTCAGATGATCTCCAGCATCTGTGAGGCAGGGAGCTGAGCAACAGGCCAAGTCCATGTGTCCTGGATCCAAGTGGCAAGCTCTTGCTCTAAGGCCATTCATTCAGGCAAGCGTTACGTTCTGAGGATCTTCACGTCTTCTATCTGAGCTACTTTTTTTTTTCCTTCTGTATTTTAGGGAAGCTGGGATTACAGGCACGCACCCGGCCCCTGCTCCAGCTTGCAGGTGCTTTAATCCGCTAAGCTATTTGGCCAGCCCTCTGCTCTGAGCGACTAACTTGAGAATTAGAAGTCTTTCCTCTCTCTGAACGAGCCTAGCCCAAACTTACCTTTTAAGAACTTGTTGATCTAATCACCATAAAGTTCAATGTCAGGAATATTCTATTTTTTCCTGGTTACACTGAGAAAAACTTATGTTTCTTGAGCAATAAGTACATATGAAGCATTCTATTAAAGTTTTGTTTTTTTTTTTTTTTTTTTTTTTCCAGAACTGGGAATTGAGCTCAGGCCCATGCACTTGCCAGGCAAGTGCTTATTCTACCGAGCTATCTCCCTGGCTCTATTGAAGTTTTTTTAAAATGAACTTTATTGGACAGGGAGATAGCTCAGTAGAATAAGTGCTTCCCTGGCAAGCGCAAGGGCCTGAGTTCAATCCCTGGTTCCGCCAAAAAAAAAAAAAAAGAACTTTATTATCTAATTCTTGCAATAATATCATAAAAATTATTATTGTCCTCATTTCATTACTATGGGAACTGTAACAATGGTAATCTCACCTGTCTAGGGTCACTTGGGTGGCTTCAAATGCAGCCTACCTCCCTAGCCTGTACGGTTAGTGGTACCTACTCCCTCTCTAATGAAACACTTGAGATGTGGCTGGCCTCCTAAGAGAGCTCTTCCTGCAGAATAATAATGTACCACCCAAGGAAAAGTTAGCTGAGATGTGCTGCACAACAAAACAGAAAAGCCAAACCAAATGAAGTTTTGCAGAGGAAGTCTCTCCATCCTCGGGGCATGTGGTGCACATCCCGGGCTGCTCCAGACTTCTCCATTCCCCTCGCTTGTTTCAGCAGAACCAGGAGGTGGACATGCATTTGGCTTCGGGCTCAAATGCCTTGTGGTTCTCATCCTTTGCACCAAAGAATCCAGTCCTTGAGCTTAATTCATATTCATTAATCAGATTTCTTCTGAGCTTTGATAGATGGGGTGATTAGGACACAGAAAGGGGGATACTAAAGCAATACATTAGTTAATTTCCCCTAGATCAATACACTTGGATCATGTCACACTCAGGCAGCATCAGCCCCATTATTCATTTATTCATTCATTCTCACAATTCCCAATACTCTTAAAATTAAAATCCGAACTCCTTCCAGGTGACTGAAAGGCCCTGAGTTATTCGGCCCTGCTAAAGACTCCAGCTTTGCCCCTGGCTGCCCTTTTCCCGTTAGTGATGCTGAATTTATTCCTGCCTGAGCCTCTTGTAGTTGTCGCTCCTCTGTCACAATGCTTGACCTCCCTGTTTTCAGACATGCACTTGATTCAACTGTCTGAACAAATATCACTTCTTTTCAGTTGCAGTCCTCATCACCTTATCTATTTATTTTTTTTTTCTGTATTTTATTTTTTATTTTTTGGCAGAACTGGGGATTGAACTCAGGCCCTTCCACTTGCCGGGGAAGCGCTTATTCCACCGAGCCATCTCCCCGGCCCCTTTTTCTGTACTTTAGTGAAGGGTCTAAGGGTGTTCAAGGTCTCACTACTAGATCAGATTCCTAGTGATCCACCTGTTTACAGCCTCCCAAGAGCTGGGATTACAGATGTGTGCTACCATACCCAGTTTTAATCACTGTCTCAGCATGCCTTGGGGGACTGGGCTGGTATGGCAGGCCCAGGGATCGAACCCCTGGCTCCTGTGCCTGCTTGTAGGTGCTTCAATCTGCTGAGCTACTTGGCCAGCCTTATCTAAATAACTGCCCAAACCTCCTTTTCTCCCTGATTTTTCTTAATATCACTTATCCTGATTAATGGCATGCTTGAATCTGTGTGTGTACTCCTATTTTTTTTTTTTTTTTTTTTTTTTTTTGTCCACTTAAGAATATCAACTCATGGGAATAAGAAGTCTGTTGTCTCAGTGATCTTTTCACTACAATCACCCTGAATAATATCTGGTTTATTGTATCTGATTATCTTGAGTGTCCAGCTTTTTCCAGGAGCCAATGAGGATTCTGAGACGTAAGAATGAATAACAGTGACAGAGGCCTGCTCTAATGGAATTTATACTCTAATGAGGGTGACTAATGAAAACATAAGCAAGTTTTTACTACATCAGTTGGTAAAAAATTCATAACATGAGCACTGACAAAACTTGCCACTGTGAGGTCTAGAAGCATAAGAAATAGAAAATATTACTTCTACCTGAATGAGCTTATAATCTTTGTTATAAATGCAGAGGATCATCTGGTATGAGAAGATGGAAGCGGGCCTGCCAAACAGCTCAGTAGACTGAGATTTGATCCCTTGTGTACCAGGCTGGCCCCACCCCAAGGGTGCGCTGAAACAGCAACTGAGATGGGTGTGTGGTGAGCACCTCTAACCCCAGCGCTTGGACGCTGAAAACAGGCATATCGTGAGTCTGATCTGTGTAGTGAGCCCTGTGGACCCTGTACTAAATACAGAAAAAAAGAACAAGAAAGAAAAGAAGAGAAAAAATGGAAGAAGTAGTACAGTGTGTCCAGTGAGAATAAAGGTATGAGAAAACAGAAGCAGGTAGGATGGATCCAAAGGGAGAAAAAGCTTCATACACACAAATAGAATCTTGTGAAAGTAACTTGTGAAAGCATCTTTATTTTAGACTGTCTTATTTCCTCTTAATCTTTGTATCATTTAGCCTCTTATCTCTCTCTTTCTTTACATTCATTTATGTATTTGGTACACCGGGTCTCACCACACAGCTCAGACTCAGTGATCCTCCTGTTTTCAGCCTCCCCAGCACTGGGATTACTGGCATGTGCCACCATGCCTGGATTCGTTCGCTGGCTCAGCACAACCTGGGGGTGGGGCTGGAGTAGCATGCAGGACCCAAGATCAAATGATGGTCCCTGCACTTGCAAAAGCAGGTGCTTGGTCCCCTAAGCTATCTTGCAGGCCCTAGCCTCTTATTTTTGGTTGACATTGTACCAACATCAGTAAAAAGCCCAAATTTCATAGTCTTTATACTAGGAAGGCTGTAGTTACATGTGGCTCTGAACATTTTTTTTCCTTCTTCTAGGTCTCAGGTGTGTAATATGTACTGTTTTCATGTTGTGGATGAAATATCGTGGCTCTGAAAGGTAAAATAATTTTCTGCTATAATGCTTTTTTTTTTTTTTTTTTTTTTTTTTTAGTACCAGAAATTGAACTCATGACCACGCTCTTGCCAGGCAGCTGCTGTGCCACTGAGCTATATCCTTAGCCCTGCAATAATGCATTTAATTCACTTTTGTTTGGCCTGAAATCCTGTGCCCCTTCCACTATGGCACATTTCCCCTCCTCAGGTGAATAATCATCCTTTATGATAAACCAAGGAATCACTGTACCTCTTTAAATAAAAAAAAGAGTCATTAACAACAGGGGCCTTCTCAGCTCTGCTCTTCCACTATATGTTATGAACAGAATCCTGATTCCCTAAATTCATGCAGCAATTCCAACTACCACAAATGTAGCTATAGTTTATAGATGAGATTGTGAAAGTGATAATTAAATTACAATGAGGTGCTTAGAGGGAGACCTAATCCAAAATGAACTGATGTCCTCTGAAGGAGAAGGCCCGGTGCCTGAGACACAAATACAGAGGACAGGCCAGGACAGATGAGAAGACCGCCACTTGCATGCAAAGGAGTACTTGGGCAGAAGCCAAGCTTGCTGACATCTTGAACTGGGGCTTCCAACCTTTGGAGGTATAAGGAAAGAAACGTCTGTCATTGAGCTACCAAAGTGCCCAAATTTGAGCATTTGGTGCTTGCTTAGGGTAGCTCATGCCAAGCAAAAGTGAGGCTGATCTGGTTGTTTACGAGACTGGTGGCATGCATCTATTAGTATATGAAGCCTGCATTAGGACGCTTGTTCATATGAAAATGGGCAGGGAAAGGGTTTTATTATGTCAAAGTGTATGATTTTATATACCTGTGCATTGTCAGAAACATAGGTAAACATTTTTGTTCAGAAGTTATTTGAGATTCTCTAGACAACATACAACTTTTGTCAAGCATGATCATTGTTTTCTTTGAAATCCACAATTATTTCCCCAACTCCAAATTTCAAAAGGTAAATAAGGCCTTGCTGTGACATATTTACGCTTGCCAGAGAGGGAAGCTGAACACATGTTTAGAAAGATGGCCTGCTACAGAGAAAGGGCAGGGACCACGAGTGCATGAGGACTCCTGCTCTCGCTGCTTGTGGGAAGCTGTGCATACTGGTTTCTGTGAAGGCAAAAGCAATAAACGGAAGCCTGGTTTTCCTCAGAGGACGCAGAGTTGTGGATGTAGAAGTGAGAGAACAGTGGTGGAAGTGGAACTTTCCATCTCTTCGTACTGCATGGAGGGCTTCACTCTTGGAAAGTGGTGTGTCATGCCTGCGGAACTCTGAAATATTCAACTACTGAAACTCAAAATCCCGAAATGGTCCATGTCTGATACTTCCAATAAAGAACAAGTGACAAGTGAAGGGGCTGTCCCTTAATTTCTGGGACATTTGGGGTACCCTTCTAGAATACTTGAGGTACCCTTCTCCCCATTTCTTCTTGGTCAAAAAGAGTGGGTCCCCTGTGTCTGCTAATCCAGCTTCTTTACAAGCACTTACTTCTAGTCCTTTGCCACAAACTAACTTTTCAAAACCTGATGGTTAACATTCACATGGTTATGTGCTGTGTTCCAGGCACATTCTCAGCACTTTACATACAGAAGCACCTCAAAAACCACAAAATTTTCTATTATTATACTTTGCCATGTTAAAGCAAAAGATAACTGAGCTAATAGTCTCAAACCCGGGCAAGGTAGCCCCAGAAATCACATTCTTTAAAGTTAAATTCTGTGTACTCTAATCATCATGAAGCTATTTTATCATTTATTTATTTATCTGTTTATTTGTGTATTTATTTAGAGCATCAGAATTCCTTTAGGAAGGCTAAGAAGGTAAGCGAACTAGAGGTTAAATAATTTGTTCACCATCACATTTGAATAGAAATGGTGGAACCAGGTCTTGAAGCCAATTCAACTCATTCCAGTCATTCTCATAAGCCAAACACTTTCTGGCAACAGAGAATGGAACTCAAACTAATTAACTTCCTTGCCCTGAACTGGCAAACTACACCCTTATCAAAGCAGAACCAGAGAAGCATGTAGAAATGTTGCTGATCTTCTGGAAAAGCTGAAGACCCTAGAGTCAGAGCATCGAGCTCCCAAGCTAAAGCCTGAGGTCACGTGGCTACCACCACCGTTACCCAACGTGAGTGTGAATCTTCTGTGGGGAGCTGCAGTGCTTTATCCTGATTGCCAACTTTGTGGGGCTCAGAGCCACATAGGGGACGGTAAAGCACATTCCGAGGTGTGTGAATGAGTCACAGAGGGGTAGAGAGGCGAGCTTGGGGATGACATCTGATGCCCTGGCTCTGTCCTCTCCTGTACTTTTCCTCTCTGCTTCCTGGTTGTCATGCCGGGAGCACACTTCCTCCACCATCCCTTTCTACTGTGCAGTTCCTGTCTTGAGATCATGGGTGGAAATTACTGATACCACAAGTCATATACTTGTTATGCAATTAAATGTATAAATAATATCCTGTTATTGTGAGTCAGTTAAAAGAAATGTGTATGAACCACTTCCTTATTTCACTATTCAGTTCGGAATACTTTCCATTTTCAAACACTAATGCTAATTAAGTGATCCATGCAATGACTGTATTCATGTTTGGCAAAAAATGATATATCAAATTACAATTTCCATTTTTTTTCTTGAATTTAAAACAAAGGTTCAAGTTCTTGCATTTGAAAAAGCTCAAATTAGGTGCATTTTGTGTTGAGAGAGAGTACAAGTAGAAGCAACAATGTGATGGGAAAAAAGAATTGTGGAGTTCCAGTTTTAGGGTTACCATAGCTAGCTGTGTAATCTCACATAATATTCATAAACCTGAAAGCTATTATTTCCCTTCCATACTTGTTCAGAGAGCAGACAGAATTAAGTTTATGAAAACAAGCTCAACAGCACTGTGGAAATATTGGGCAATACTAAGCTACAGTTACATTCTACAAAAACTTTTATATTGCAAAATAAACTTAGATGACATGAGTAAGTACAATACATTGTATGTATCTTAGAAAGTAAAGAAACTTCAATTTTATTGATGAGGAATCTAAGGTAAACTTCTGACTCATTTTATAGGAGGCTAGCCTAACTTTTAATACATGTGCCTATTTGTAATTATGAGAGATTCTCTAAGGAATGTCACACAGAACTAGATAGCATTTCTTACCAGCCAGAATTCTTTTACATAGAAATGACTGTGAATGGTAGTATGAGTGGATTTTGGTTAATTATTAATTAAACATTAATAATTATTAAATAATGTTTAAATAATTGTAAATAATAATAATTATAAATAATAATCATTAAGTATTAAACATTAATAATTCCATCACACTCTTAAACAAAGCAGTGACCAAAGATGTTTATACTTCTTAGGCCGTGTCAATAGTGAGTCTTGTAGTCTTGTATTTCTGATGTGAAAACCCTTGACAGCACCACTCAGGCCTAATAGGAATTCTCTGTGCAAGAAGTGCTAGTGTAAATGCAAACATTAAAATACAGTCAGTCTGGGCAAAGGGTTACACACCTGTAAGCCAAGCTACTCAGGAGGCAGAAGTGGAAAGATTACAAGTTTGAAGCCAGCATGGACAGCTTAGCAAGAACTTCATGCAAAATAAGAAATGCTGGGATGCATATTCCATTATTTTAATAATAGAGAAGTAAAAGCAGAAGACCAACATATAATAAATAACCTTTCAGTTTTACGACGATGATTATTTCTTGAACTTGGACTTTACTCCATTCTCTAATCATATTTAAGACCAGGTAATATCAATCACCTGTAATATTAATCAGATAATGAGTATCTAAGAATAGAAATTCATGAAAAGAGTCTTTTTACAAAAGAAATATATCAATATGATTCTGCAAAGAATGATTAATTTTCCAACAATTTAATCATGATTTGGACATGCCACAGAATAATTTCTGCATGATCCCAAGTTAAAAGGACTTGAATTTTCAAGTCCTTCTGCATTTTGTCTGATGTCAGAACTGTCTGGGTAATGAGAACTTGGGGACCATCCCAATTTTGGTGTGGCAGTTTAAGTTAGTTGTCAATGTGATTGGCCCAGGAGTCCACTAGGACATCAGTACAGCAAATTTCTGGGTATGGCTGGCCAGGCCCAGGACAGTGGTTGCACCCTCTGCTTGGTCCCTGGCTCCTCCCTCTCTGGCACTGCTTTCCTACACTGGCTCTAGGCCATTGTGAGCTACGCATCTTTGCTCTGCTGCACCCCCCTGCTGCAATGATTCTGCGCTTCGGTGGGCCACCCATGGACTGCACTCCCTGAAATCTTGAGCCATGTGAAACCTCTTGGATTCTAAGTTGTGGGTGTTCAGTATTGCGTCTTAGTGGTGAGAAAGTTAATGTGTCTGATTTGGAGACAAGCACGTCTGCTTTCCCTTCTTGTGCCCATTCGACCTCTAATCTCTTGGGAAGAGACCATCTTCTCAGAAGCTGGAGACTTTAAGACTGGCTCATGAAAGTTCATATACGTAGACTATCTACCTAGAAAGACAGCCTTCCCTGACTTGTGCTGGAACTGAATAAACTGATTTTCATTCTGCTTTCAAGTTGGCTAAGCTCTGGGAAACAGAACTCACCAGGTAACAACTTCAAAGGGGATGAATAAGCTACAATATGAAGAGCGGCACATGAAATTATTAATGACAGCACATAATGGCCTGAATTTAAATATTACATGAGTCATATAATTTCATTTTAAAGATGAAAAGAGCATTCAATAAGGACCTAATTTAATGTAGACTATTGTCTAGTAGTCTTGACAAATACTATCATTATACAGACGTTCTATTGAATTTTAATAGACCACCATGGAGGCTCATACAAACAAAAGCTGTTATTATGGCCCGAACCCTCATATGTGCTAAAATTTTTATTTGTGGCCCTTAAGGCATCAGATCTAATATTATGGGTAAATACCTACATTTAAAAATTCTTATTTAATTCTCTTTTTTTCTGATAATTTTATTGAGAAACAAATAGCAATGAGACAGTTTCAAATCAAACTGGTTGGACAGTTTCAATAATTAACACATTGCATACATTCTTCCTAGTGGTTATTTGCTGTACAAGATGCAGACGTGATATCTTATTTACAAACACTATTAGAACAAATCCCTCTATTCTTTAAGAGAATGTAACTATATATCTATCCTAACCATTTTGAATACACAGATACAAAATGGACATTCATCTGTATCCCCTTTTTTGTTTAGTTCTGTCATTTGAATACTTATTTAATTCTTTGGAAGATTTTTTAAAACAGAAGTTATTACGTTCTCTCTCGGCCTTGCTTATTCACCATAATGTTGTCTCATGGCTTATGATAGATACTGGAGAATCAATCCTTAATATACTTGCCTACAAACAAAAATTTTGCTGTGCAAATATGTAAGATCACAGACCCAAACAATCAATGACAGGCCTACAGTCTGTGAGCACATTTTTTTGGTTGAACACTTGTTCTCACTCTTCCCACATTTATAGAACTAATTCTGGCTTTTCATGCTTTAGCAGAGTGAAACTCAGTGCTGAAAGGTAGCTTTGAGGGCTGGTGAGATGGCTCAGTGGTCTAAAGCACCTACATACAACAAGCTAAGCTAAGCAAAGCACAGGGACTGTGGTTCAATCCCCCAGCACCACATGCCAGCCAGCCCGCCCCCTGGTGGGCTGAGCTGGCCATACACACACAAAATAAATAAATAAATAATTAAAAAAAAAAAAAAAGGTAGCTTTGAGTAAACTAGAGTTTTGGTTTGAGATTGCTACATTAGTTTGGAGATTCTAGCTTATTCTCTTTAAAACATGTATTTATATCTGTATCTAAATATGGTGTCTGAGCGAGGACTAATACGTGCCAGGTTTTCCTCTTTCCTGGCACTTATGTTCTTGCTCTGCACTTGGCAGGGAGCGAGCTGACTGGTGATGCAGGGGAAGGTAGTCTGCACTGACCTGACTGCCACCCTATCTTCCTACTGCAAATTTCTGAGCGGCAGCGCAGTCTGTGCCGCCTTCCAGTGTTGCTTCTGTCAAAGCGATGAACAGAGATCTGTTACTCCTGAGAAAAGAATCATGCTGCCCTTTTGACTTTTTATTTTAAGATAAACTTTAAGGTTTCATGGAGTCAGTGAAGGACTGCAGGCCGAGTGACAATTGTTCCTGTTCCTTCACGCTCTTGCACATGTGGCTGCCCAGTGAGGCACCCAGTCTATTTTACCCCTCTGAGCAGACATTCCCAAATTTTCTAAGTCAGCATGAATGTTCTGCAACGCTGTCGGATTGCCAGTTGCTGCCGTCTCACCTCCCTCCTACCCTTGTGAACAAACCACACACACACACACACACACACACACACACACACACCCCAATGTTTAAATCTAGAGTCCTTGACTGGGTGTGGTGGTGTAAGCTGTAATCCCAACACTGAAGAGGCTGAAAACAGGAGAATCACTACGAGTCTCATCTACATAGTGAGACCCTGTAGATCAGGTACTCAATACATAATCAATCATTCAATCAATCAATCAATCTAGAGTCCTAACTCCCATTATTTCCTCAGCTGGATCATACTGGTCCTTTAGTTCTACGCTGAATTGATGAGTTTGTAACCAAAGCAGAGATTCAATGCACAGATATTTTATTGGAAATATAAATTTAAGATGCAATAGACTTGTGTAAGCCTGTCTTTTAGCATTTGGGAATTCACAATATGCTAATTGATTCTCAGAGCATTCAGAAGTCATCTTGTATTCTCTGTAACTTAAGCATCAGTAATAAGTAGGTCCTGCCTTTGAAAGATAAGGTACATACACATATTTTATTTCCTTCAAGTACAGAAATCAAAACCTAAATAGAACATCCTGAAGTAAGATCAAGGTATGTTTCTTATAAAAGAAATGATAAGAATGAATGTGGTCCTCCAACAGTTCAGACAGCATTTCTGTATTCCAAGGGCACACAATGTGAACAGTGGCAGAAAAAAAAAATGAAAAGAACAATTCTGAGGAAAAGTACATTGGTACTTGGGTACTTGTACCAATCTGCCATGTTCTGTTCTGTGTGAAAATGTTCCTGCATTCAGCCTAATCTGGTACTTCAGTGACAGTAGTTTTCCTTGCAGGAGAGGTGTGGGAGGGAAAGCATCCCTGAAGGCCAGGAGAGCTTCAGTTAACCTTTTTAACAAGACAGTAGTGAAACAGCACCTGCCAATCTGCAAGAAGAGTTTTGGTGCTCTGTTTCTCTGTTCTAGCGAGATTGCCTGTATTTTATCAGTGTTAGAGTTGGACAAGGCAGGCTATGCACACAGTAAAATTCTCCTTTTCTGAATTTTCATTAAACTTATTACCCCACTGGCCTTACAACTGAAGTATATTTATTTTCCTTGTTTTTCCTTATGTAAATAACTTTCTTCCTAGGGAGCAATCTGAAGGTGAATCCCAGTTTAGAAAATATTTTTAAAAATTAAACAAAGGATGTGAATGCTTTGAGGTGTGTATGTATAATGGAGGAATGACTCCATGCACTTATTTATTTTTTAAAAATCACTGCCATAGGACTGGCAATGTCAGAAGTTGTTGACCTGGGCCTACAATATATGAATGGCAATGGAATACCCATCTCTAACATAACTAAACAAAAAGGGGGGATATAAATGAAGGGCCATTTTGTATCTGTATATACAGAATAGTTAGGATAGATATACAGCTACTTTCTCTTAGTTCAATGAAAAGAAAGATTTGTACTTATAATGTTTGGACAGGATATCATGTCTGCATTACTATGAATAACTCTATGAAGACAACAATATGCAATGTATTAATTATTGTAAATGTCCTACTAACCTGCTTTGAAAATGCCTCAGTGCTATTTGTTTCTCAATAAAATTAATAAAAAGGGGCCAGGAAGTTGGCTCAGTGGAATAAGCACTTCCCTGGCAAGCGCAAGGGCCTGAGTTCAGCCCCTGGTTCTGCCAAAAAGACAAAAAAAAAAAAATTAATAACCCCCCCCCAAAAATAAAAAAAATCACTGCCATATAGAGAATAATCTTTACTTGCATTTGAAGATAATAGATCAGTACTTTAAAGTCAGACATTTAAAAATTTCTGAAGTAATCTTTGAGTGAGTTTTGGGACATGTTATTTTCTATTCTGGCAAACATGTCCCAAGCAAAATATTCATTTAGAATAAAAAAATATAATCAGAGCATTTTCATTGACATTATTTTCTCTCCTAGTAAGATATGTTTTTTCTAGGTTCATATGAAAGTAATTTTTTTTATCTTTTCCATAGAACATGTGTCCCTCCACCATTTTGAAATCAAAAGGACACCTATAGTTATAAGTCAAATTTCGTAGTAAGGCAATAATAACACAAGTCACTTTCTAATTTTTTGAAATATAGTGGGTGCTTTTTCAAGTTATACATGTTTCAAAATGGTAAGTTTCATATGCCCCAAATTCTGTACTGTCCTGCATTGTGACATTGGTGGCATAGAGAACCATGGGAGCTTCAAAAATGACAAAAGAAAGGAACAAAAGGCAACCTCAGACCTCTAGCCCACCCAAAATAAGTCTGAGAGACAAGATCATAGAACTTGAAGGTCATACACCGGAAATTTCTGAGAAGATAGTAACTGAAGTAAAGAAACAACTCCATCACACTATGGAGGAAGTCAGATCAGAAATAACCTCTCAAGTAAAAAAGAAAATGATAATAATCATAAAAGCATTGCTTGCTACATCTAAGGAAGATATAGATAAAAAAATTGAAGGGAATATGAAAATGATAGAAACATTGAATGAATAACACAGGCAAGAACTAGAATGTATGAAACAGATTCAAACAGATATCCAGGACATTAAAATTTCTACTGAAAGCTGGCAAAACTGCTTAAACCAAACAGAAGGTAGAATTTCAGATCTTGAAGATAGCCTTGCAGCTAGTCAACTTGAAAGGAAAGATGTCTTTAAAATAACAAGGAACCAGGAAATAACAATAAACAGTTGCAAGATGATGCAAACAAAAATAATGTAAGACTAATAGGTATCAATGAAACAGCTTGAGTTAACACAAATGACATAAAAAGATTGTTTGCAGAAGTAGTGGCAGAAAATTCCTCAAGTAGGAGAAGAGTCTGATATACAGATAGATGAGGTACATAGCACTCCAGCTAGCCATAATCAAAATAAATCTTTACCTAGACACATAATAATCAAGATCCCAGAAACTCAGCAAAAGAATAGAATATTAAAAGCTGTTAGAGAAAATAAACAGATCACCTATAATGGAAAGCCCATCAGAATCATGGCAGATTTTTCAACATAGACCATCAAATCAAGAAGGACCTGGAGTCAGATATTTTAGGCCCTGAAAGAAAAACAAACAAACAAACAAACAAAAAACAAAACAAAACAAAACAAAAACTTGCATGCCAGATTGAAGTACCCTGCAAAACTATCTATCACATTTAATGGAAAGATACTTCCATGACAAAGAACTGAAGAAACTCATGACAGCCAAACCAACCCTACAAAGAGTACTGACAGATATTTTCGAAAGAGACAAAGATAATCACAACTTCAAGAACAACAACAGAAGAGAACCATCAAGGAGAGCAAGACATTACGGAGAGGGGAAAAGTAGAGCTCCTATAGTAGGAAAACAACATGCTGAAGATAAGCCAACACATACCAGTTATTACCATCAATGTAAATGGTCTCAATTCACCAAACAAAGGAAGCAGACAGGCAAAGTGAATCAAGAAACAAAAACCAACAATATGCTGCATATAAGAAACACATTTAAATAAAAAAGAAATTAACAGACTGGATATCAAAGGATGGAAAGCAATACTCCATACAACAGGAACCCAGAAAAAAGCAGGTAGCTATTCTGGTTGCTGACAATGTCAATTTCAAACCAAGCATGATTAAAAGAGATGAAGAAGGTCGCCAAATGCTTGTTAGGGGAAAACTGCAAGAGGAAGAGATAACAATTATAAATATATATGCACCCAATGTAGGAGCACCCAACTATATAAGACAAATTTTGACAGACATGAAAAATCAAATGAGCAATAACATAACTGTACTGGGGGACTTTAACATTCCATTGACACAAAGCGATAGATCAACTATGCAAAATATCAGCAAAGAAATAACAGAATTAAACCCATTTTACAGTGTTTCACAAAACACATTCTTCTCAGTGGTGCATAGATTTTTCTTCAAAATACACCATATACTAGCCCACGTAGAATGCTTAAGTGAATGCACAAGTACTGAACTTATCCCATGCATATTATCTGACTAGAATGCAATGAAATTGGAAATCAATGACAAAAGAAACCACAAAAACTCAATAAACATACAAAAATTAAATAAAACTCTGACAACCAATGATGGGTCACAGATAAAATTAAAGAAGAAATTAAATACTATCTCTATTAAATGATAATGCTGACACAGCACCCTGGAACTTAAGGTACACAGTGAAAACAGTCCTCAGAGGAAACTTAACAGCAGTGAACTCTCATATCAGGAAAACAGAATGAGTGCAAATAAACAACCTAATGTTGAAGCTCAAACTTCCAGCGAAAGGCAAGACAGTCAAAGTCAAAATTAGTATAAGGGAGGGCATTATAAATATCAGAGAAGAAATTAATGCAATGGAGACTAGAAAACTATACAATGCAAAAACTAAATGAATCAAAAAGGTGGGAGATAGTTCTCTTAAAGAGTAAATAAAATGGATAAACCCTTAGCCAACCTTATAAAATAAAACTCAATTTCGTACAATTAGGGAAAAAACATGTAAAATCTCAACAGATCCTTTGGAACTCCCAAAGATCATCAATATCTACTTTGAGAACCTTCCTTGAAATAAGATAGAAAACAGGAGAAATGGACAGATTCCTAGATCTATGTGAATTATCAAAAGAGAACAGAGAAAATATAAAAATTCTACATAAACTAATATCAGTCAATAAAATAAAAAATAATTAACATACCAACAGAGAAAATTCCTGGATTCACTGCTGAATTCTACGAGACATTTAGTGAGGATCTAATGCCTTTACTCATCAAACTCATTAATGAAATTGAAAGGGAAGCTATACTCCTGAAGTCATGCCTGTAAGCAAATAGTATCCCGAGACCAAAACTAGAGACTAAAGACTCAACCAAAAAAGAAAACTATAGGCCAATCTCCCTAATAAACAGCAACATAAAAATCCTCAATAAGATATCAGCAAACAAAATACAGAAAATCATCAAGAGGATTATACACCATGACCAAGTAGGATTCATCCCAGGGATGCAGAGATGGTTCAACGTGCACAAGTCAGTAAATGTAATACACCATATTGACAGAGCCAAGGGAAAATATTATCTCAATAGAAGCAGAAGAAGCATTTGACAATGTCCAAAACCCATTTATGCATTTTTTTTTAATTTTAGGGAAGGGTCTATAGGTTTTTCAGGGTCTCACTACTAGATCAGACTTGTAGTGATCCTCCTGTTTACAGCCTCGCAAGAGCTGGGATTACAGGTGCGCACCACCATGCCCAGCCTCAATTGCATCTCAGGGCACTCTGGGGGTGGGCCCGGCATGGCAGGACTGGGGTATAGAAGCCCTGGCCCCAGGGCCTGCTTGCAAGTGCTTTAATCAGCTGAGCTATTTGGCTGGTCCTCCAAAACCCATTTATGATAAAACCTCACAGAAAACTTGAATAGATGGTCTTTATCTCAATCTGATGAAAGGCATCTATGACTAACCAACAGCCATCATCATACTGAATGGTCAAAAAGTGAAAACTTTCACTCCAAAATCAAGAGTAAGACACTGATATCCAGTATCACCACTCCTATCAGTATAGTTCTGGAAACATTAGCCTGAGAAACTAGACAAGAGAAGAAAATAAAAGGAATAAAGATAGGAAAGGAAGAAGTTAAATTATCATTATTTCCAGATGACATGATACTCTACATAGAATAACTCAAAATTTTCATCAAAAGACATGTAGATTCAATAACTATATTCAATCACGTAGATGCATACAATGTCAACATGTAAAAGTCAATACTTTTCTTGTACGCAAATAGCAAACTCACTGAGAGAGAATTTAAGGAAAGTATACATTTACAATAAAATTGAAAAAATAAAATACTTAGGATTTAATCTAATAAAGGAAGTAAATGATTTCTACATAGAAAACTACAGTATTTTGAAAAGGGAGATTAAAGAAGATATCAGAATATGCAAAGATATTCCTTACTCTTATGTAGGAAGAACCAATAGAGTAAAAATGACAATATTCTCAAAATAATTGTACAGATTTAATACAATCCCAAAGAAAATATCATTAACATACCTCACCGAACTAGAGACACCATTCCTAAAATTCATTTGGAACCAGAAGTGACCTAGAATAGTAAAGACAATGCTAGGCAACAGAGGCCAGGCAGGAGGCATCATAATCCCTGACTTGAAATTATACCACAGAGATATGCTGACAAAACAGCATACTACTGGCAATAAAATAGAGCATAGGATCAGTGGAACACATTAGGAGATGCCTAAACAACTCCAAACATTCTCAGCCAGCTTCTTGTCAAGAAGGGGGTCAAACACTTGCATTGGAATAAAGCTAGCCTCGTTAATAAATGGTGCTGGAAAAACTGGCTTTTCATAGTCCGAAGACTAAAACTAGACACATATCTCTCACCATGCACTAAACTAAAATCAAAACAGATCAATGATTAAAACAGAAACACTAAATCTGGTGGAAGAGACAATAGGTAGAATGGTTGAAGACGTAAGTATAAGCAAAGACTTTATGAATGAAACCTCAACTGCACTGGAAATATGACAAATAGTCAACAAATAGGGTCCCATCTTATTAAAAAAGTTACTGCACAATAAAAAGAAATCACCAACAGAGTAGAGACAACCCACAAACTGAGAACAAATTTTGCCAGTTGTTTCTCAGACAAAACACTGATATCTACAACACATAAAAAATTGAAAAGAAAGATGCCACCCAAATTTAAAGGCTACCTCTAAAAGTGGGCATCTGAGATGAATATATACTTCCCAGATGAAGAAGTACAGATGGAAAATAAATATATGAAAAAAGTTCAACATCAGTGGTCATCTGAGAGATGGAAATTAAAAAAAACATGGGGTTTCCATCTCATCCCAGCAAGAAAGGCTCTCCGCAGGAAATCAACCAATAACAAATGCTGGAGAGGCTGGGGGTGGTGGTGGAAATGAACCCTTCTGCACTGTTGGTGGAAGTGTAGACTTGTGCAACCACTGTGGAAGTCAGTGTGGAGATTCCTCAACAAACTAGGATTAGAAGCCCCATTTCACCAAGATATCCCCCTTCTTTGCACCTTCCCAAAGTATTAAAAGCATCACATCACAGTGATATAAGCACACCCATGTTCATAGCAGCACAGTTTGTAATAACAGGAAAATGTTGGAAATAGCCCAAATGTCCATCAACCAATCAATGGACAAAAATACTTTTTTATTATGTACTGTGGAATACTGCTCAGCCATCAAGAATAAACTTGACACATTTCTAGGTACATGGATACATCTCGAGACCACACTCTTAAATGAGATACATTGTATGCACATATGTAAATGTATTCTGGCATCCCTCAGAAGCTGAAGGTGTAAATAAGGGCCAAAAGGTATAGTAGAAGTTGCAAAATAGGAAGAAAATGTTCAAATGGGTAGGGAGAAGGAGAAAATGAGAAAAGAAAGATAAAATAGAAACAAAGCTCTGTAAGAAGGGAAAGAAGGGCAGAAGGGAGGAGAGTGGGACGCAGAGAAAATAAGAACAGGAGTTTGTCATGTATAGGCACATCTTCCACATGAAGAATGTAATCATTAGGGGCCGGGGAGATGGCTCAGTGGAATAAGCGCTTCCTTGGCAAGCGCAAGGGCCTGAATTCAATCCTCAGTTCCGCAAAAAAAAAAAAAAAAAAATGTAGTTATTATGTGTATCTGAACTGTACTGATAAATCTAATTATTAAAATAGAATCTGAAATGGAGTACCACTCAGTTATCAAGAGGAGTAAACTGGAGATTTTTATAGGCAAATGAATGCAACTCTAGACTATATTCATAAATGACATAAATGACTCACGTGTGTAAACATGGTATTGTCTCCCTACTATACGAAGCTGAAAGGGTAAATAAGATCCAAAATGTTCAACAGATATGTGACACGGAAAGATACTCTTCAAAAGGAAAGAGAAACTGCGATGGGGAAAGGAGAAAAGAAGGAAGGAGAAAATACGTATATACAAGATAATTAATTAAGATAGTTATACTGCTAATTTCTCAATTCATTGAAAAGAAATTTTGCTAATATTGTGTGCACAATTAAATGTCTACTGTGTATCTTGTATGTGAGGAACTAATTTAAAGATAACAATACCCAAATGTATTAATCATTATTGCTCTCTACTATCTTATCTTGAAATTTTGTTCTTTTTTTCCTCTTTAAAATAAAATTTAAGAAATCCCAAAGAATCTGGAAGTTGTTGGAAGACAGTTCTACAAGTACGTCTATGTGCACCTCAGAGAAGCAAGCCCATGACTCTCATATTTTCTAGATTTACTTCTAAGGCAGAGAAAGGGTCTTTCCTGAGGCAGTCCTGTAGTAGACTCCGATTTGCCCACCTCAGGATTCCTCTTCTGCAGCACAACCCACTGGTGTCCAGATATTTTCTAGCCCATGTTTTGCCAAGCTGAATAAAGCAGAGAAGGCATGCTGATCAGAAAGCACCAAAAGCTTCTCCAGCTCCCACTATTACAGGACGTTCAAACCTGGTCTTTGTCTCTGATGCTGTCTCTTTAACGCATGAAAAGCATTCAAAAAACTATAGAAAACTAACTCAAGAGGTGACAAACAAGAAGGAAGAAATCTCACACTCTTCAGAAATCTTGACCTAGAGGAGATGTAACTGGCCACATTCCATGTCCCGGATGGGTCACAGCTGCTTTGGAAGAAATACTGGACACACACCAGGAAGCTCTCATTTTTTGCCTGTGTGCATGAAATGACTGCATTTACTTGACCATTCAGATTGGCATTATTGAGGAGGATTTTGAGCAGACAAGTGGTAGTAAAGACATGTTTGAGGAAGGTTAATACATAGTCTGTACAGGACTGACTCAAGTGGGAATATGAACAAAGGGGAAGCTCAGAGAGGAGGTCAGTGCTGACAGAAGTTGTGATGTCTGTGTAGTTCAGGTCTTGAGTAGTCAGTGGGGAGAACTTGATGAACCTGATCTGAGATCCAGGGCAGAAATGAACTTTTCAGGGCTTCGCCATTAGACAAACTTAGGGAATGAAGAAAAAGATTCAAAGGTCATTCCAAAAGAAGCATGACATAGACCGCATTTTAAACTCTACTTCTGGCTTTGAAATTCAGATCTACGGAAATAATCTTGAAATGAAAATAGAGACTTATACAGAGAAGGATGCCTCAATCTTACCATGTACAAGAGTGAAGAGTAGAAAAGAACTTCTTATCACTTTAGGAACTGATAAGAAAACTGTTCTAGGGCTGGCGAGACAGCTTGGTGGTGTAAATGCCTGAGTGGCAAGTACAAGGACCTGAGTTCGATTCCCCACTGGGTCCTGGAACCCCAGCGTGTAATGGGCCACTCCTAAGCTGGGAGTGGTGGTACAAGCCTGTAACCCCAGGGCTGGGGAGGCTAAGACAGGAGGATCACTGCGAGTCAGAGCTGTGCAGTGAGACCCTGTACCAAATAAATAAAGTATTCTGTAATCATGTGGCCATGGTATTTAAATATGAAAAACCATGTTTGATGAAATTATCTTACTACTTTAATGAAAACATTAAAAAAACTTTAGTGCTTTATTTGATAATGTCCATGAAATGAAGCAAATGCTTAACATTAAATAATGCATACCAGTTTTTCAAGATAGTCAAAGACAGTTCAGCTATTAGGCAATGGGTTTATGGCTATTCTCAGCAGGATATATCTTAGCATTATGGATAACTGTGTAGTGCATATGCCCTGTCTTCCTAAGCTTTTCCGAAACTTATTTAGGCAAAAAGTAAGCTATGAGCATGACTTGTGCAAGTGGAAGAACATGTTATCATTTTCTGAAGCCCAGGGATATCGTAAGGAAAAGTAATTGTGAGGGTACGTATCATGCAGAAATGTCAATAAAAGTGAGTCATTTCATTGAAAATAACGAGCTGTATCAGAACCTTTCCCAGCCACCTGCGCTTATTAATCATTCAGTTCCCCCATTCCCTTTAGGTCCTGCTCTGTGCTGGGGAAGGACAAAGAATAGTAATGACTTACAATCAGATTTTTTTAAAAAAATCAATGCCACAAGGTTAATTAGCTGTTGTAATGTCCCTTCCTTTCACCCAATGCTTCTTAATTGTCTGAAAATAAACGTGTCCATCTTCATTGCTGTCATCTTAGTGCAAGCTGACATTTCTTCTCACTTGTGAGTGCTGGAAATGATTTTCTTTCACTTGCCTCTTGTACAAAATGATCCACAAGGACACACCAATTTTATAAATAAATCAGATCATTTATTTTCCTGTTTACATAAGGAAGTCTCCCAGCACTGAGGACCCTGTCAGACCCAGGTCCTGCCTGTAACTCCTGCTTCTGCATTTCCTGCCTTTGCCATCCACTGGAAGCACTGGGATCCTTCCTCCTTCCACCCCAGGCCTTTCACTCTGTGCATTCCATCAACCTGAGACTAAAATGACCAGGTGCTTAGGTGACTCTGTCCTGTAGGCCCGAGGGCCAGTGTTCACTGTACCAGGTCTTCCTTGATTGCACAGAGCAGACCCTTTGCTTGTTCCTGTCTCTAGAAGAAGGCTCTCTGCCTGTCCCTTTCACTATCTCGTTCTCTTCCCCTAGGAGATGTCCCTTCTGAAATCATGAGTCTCCACTGCCAGGGTCACTACTGTACCTCTAGAGATGCTGCATGCTTGGGCTTAGATGTTCATAAAAGACTCAAAATGTCAATGGCTCCAGGTGAAGTGGAGGCGGAGGCAGGAGGACTGCAAATATGAGGTCAGTATGGACAACTTAGCAAGACCCTGTCTCAAAAGGAAAAGTGCTGCAAAAATAACTTAGTTGTAGAGCATTCCCAGGTTGGATCCCCAGAACCAACACAGGAACAAAAACAGATCCTTTTCTCCTGTAAAAGAATTGTGGGGCAGGTGGTCAAGAATGACATACAGCCTCAGAATCTTGGCCACAATTAGTGACATGGTCACACTTCACTGCAAAGAGGGCTGAGAAACGTATCTGCTCTGGGCAGCAATATCCTTGAATGGAACATCAGGTACGGTGTGAAGGAAGGAGAAACTGGGTATTGGGCAAAGGAATCCAGAGATCTACAGCTCACTGGCAGAGTCAAGCACTTTCTTTCTGATTCTTTAGGCTCTTTCCCCACATGGGGGCAGGAGAGCTACCTGCAGGGAGAGAGGGGGTCACCTCAGGTCACTTCCCCAACATAGAGAAGAGGCATTTTCCGTGTACTCCTGCAAACTGCCAGCGTGTCTTCTCCAGTCACAGTGGTCCTAAACTGACTCAACACCTATCTTCAGATTGAGGGATGAGGTGGACAAGCCTGAGGTGAAATCACATGCTCCGCATGGGACAAGACGCTGAGCTACTTAAGCCCAAGACAGAGGACTCTAGATGTGAGGTGTGAAGACTGAACTGGCCATCGGAATAACCACCAAGAGTGAGGCAGGAGAAGTCGGGCAGCCACAGGCAGGTGGCTGGGAGGGGCTGCATGAAAGCCAGCAACTTACAACACACACATGATGAATAAAAGAATGCTATGTGGGCCGGGAGATAGCTCAGCAGCATAAGTGCTTGCCTTGTAAAAGCTAGGTCCTGAGTTCTATCCCAGTACTTCCAAAAAAAAAAAAAAAAAAAAAAGAATGCTACTGCCTATTTTGTTTTCTCTTTTCCGCTTTCCTTTCTCTTTCCCTTTTCCCCTCTCCCCCACTCCCTGTCTTTCTTTTCTGTCTTTATTTACCAAAACTGACAGCGGGCCAAGAAACACACTGTCCAATGGAAAGTAGAGCTGGTGGCCATTTGTGGGACATCTAGAGGGACCCAAGAGGAGCTGAGAGTGCAACATTTGCACTCATATTCAAAGAACTAGTGTGAAAAAAGGTGTAAATAGCTCTTAATGAAGTTCCCATTGATCACATGCTATAACGATACTATATTGGGTGAAGTGAAATATATTAATAGAACTAAGTTTACTTCTTCTTTTCCATTTTTCACACCACTGCTAGGTTACAAATTGCACAGGTAACTTGCTCGCATTACATTTCAGTTGGGTGGCACTGATTAAAAGGTTTCTTTGGCTATTTCCTAATACTTCAAATGGGTGCTCCATTTTGCCTTCCTCTACCTTTCAAATAAGATTGAACTGCTGGCAATGGAATCTAATCTTACTCAATCTCTACATCTTTTTGCTTTTCAAGACATCTTTTTGGTAAATCCTTACCATGGTTCATGGCCAACTGAAGGGCATCTTTTACCCCTTTTCTATAGGATATGACTTTACCTGTTCCTTATATTATTACTTTGCTTGATATCACTGAGAATTGTCTGTATCTTTTTCACATCATCATCATCATCATCATTACTATTATTATTATTATTATTATTATTATTATTATTATTATTTTGCAGAACCAGGGATTGAACTCAGGCCCTTGCA
>NW_004524637.1:12554097-12554663 GCF_000260255.1 Octodon degus
AGGACTAACTAATCAAGAGAGGGAAAGGAGAAGAGCTAGGAAACATGACAAGGTCAAGCCATACAGTTATAGGTAGAAGATGGGCAAGGCAATGATTCTGAGAATCTCCAGAAGATTTTTGAATCTAGCATTTAATTGGAAAGATTCTCACCCTGACTATATATAGTGATATCTGTGAACTAAGCAACTGCACTGAAGATGGTAATCTGTAATAGTAGTTTCATGTTTGGAGTACCTGTCATTCTGGTCTTCTGAATACCGGCTGCTTGTCATAACATGCCAGTTGCTGCTATGTTGTCTCTTGGGTAGGTGAATGGTCAAAAAGAAGGGGGTGGTGAATGAAGGTAAGAGACAGGAAAAGGAATGTTGTGGGACTGTCTTGTTTCAAGGTTGTATATGGTTAGATTTTTGGACTCATGTGTAAACATAAGAAGTATATAATTCTTTATGCCTATTTTTAAAAACATATTCTAATTTTTAAATGTTTTCTCATCATATTCTGTAGGGACTTAAAGTTCAACATATCAATACTTGATGAAAAATACCTGTTCCATGTTATGCCTAAG
>NW_004524637.1:12557019-12557787 GCF_000260255.1 Octodon degus
TGTTGTTTTTGAGACAAGGACTTGCTCTGTAATTCAGGCTGGCTTTTCTTTCTGCCTCAGCCTCCTGAGTGCTGGGATTAGAGGCTTGTGTCACCATGCCCAGAAAACTGTACTTTAAAAACTTCTAAATATAATAAAATCATGCTCCCATGAGTATCATTTAAAATGAGAAATAGTAAAGAACACAATTTTTTTCTACTTTTATTCACAATACTGCGTAACTAATGTAAACTTTCTGAAAGTTTTTTTAAAATCTTTCTATAGATATGTCTTCCCTGTTAAATAACTATGAGGTTTCTAATGAAAAGCCTTAATCACGTTGTTTGTTGTTGTTGAGTAAATGCATTTATTTTGGGAAAATTTAAAAATAAGCAATAGGCTTTCCCTATTGTTTGGAACAATCATTCTTAAAGGTTTTTTCGCTCAGGCCTGAACATAAGGTACATACCTTGGTAGGGTTTGTGTTTGATTTTTCTTACAGAAATATTTTTTCTCATAGTTCCATTACTGTTTGTGGTTGTAGTCATTCACTAATCATTAGTCAAGATTGTGCTAGTGTCCCCTGGGAAATAGTCAAATTTAAGAATGAGAGATGTTTTAAATCTACTATATTAAGATTTGCCTTTAGCTCAGAATTTCTGTGTCTAAATAATATTGTATGGATTATGTAAAACAGCTGTCAAGTGTATCACCCTGGTTTATCATTCAGGAATGCTTAAAATCACCAGAAGCCATTATTTGCTTTACATATATGACCAGTATAGATAG
>NW_004524637.1:12557887-12565272 GCF_000260255.1 Octodon degus
ATACACCTATAATATTCAAATAATGGGCCTTAACAAAAAAAGGGTATACAGATGAATGTCCATTTTGTATCTGTGTATTCAAGTGGTTAGGATAGATAGTTACATTCTCTTAATTAATAGAGGGATTTGTTCTAATGGTTTTTGTAAATAGGATATCATGTCTGCATCTTGTATAGCAATTAACCACTAGGAAGAATGCATGCAATGTGTTAATTATTGAAACTGTCCTACCAATTTGGTTAGAAAATGTCTCATTGCTATTTGTTTCTCAATAAAATTATGGAAAAAAAACATATCAAGTTACCCAGGTAAATAGTATAAAACTGCAACAAAAGCAAGATAAATTATGAAGTGATGTTAAAGATAAAAACAATTTTATAAGATAGTTTGTTTAAAAAATTTTATTATGCAACTCTGCATCAATTCTTAGTAGAACTGCAGACAACTGAACGCTAATCTTTATGATAAAAGCTAAGATGAAGTGATGGTCTGTCTACAATTTATATAAATAATTCTATAATCTCATTGATAGAAACTTCATGGAGTCATATCTTGAAAAATATGCTATTTCCATTTGCAATTGATTGCTATTAACACTGAATTTCAAATTGGCCACTGAATACGAGCCACAATCAGTGAGGGAGACAGAGTCATAAAGTTTTGATCAGACTGATGAGGAAAATGCCACTGTGACTTGTGTGGGGGTGTTTGAAAGCACACTTGTTTTATAAAACATTAGTGTATCAGAGAATATTTTTCTTTTAAGGCAATCTTTGTGGGCTGGCCAAATAGCTCAGTGGATTTGATAGCTCAGCAGCCAAATAGCTCAGCGGGTTTGATCCCTGCCTGGGCCTGCCGCACTGGCCCCGTATCCAGGGCATACTGAGATGGCGATTGAGACTGGGCATGATGGCAGGCATCTGTAATCCCAGCTCTTGGAAGACTGCAAATAGGCAGATCAGTATGAATCTGATTTAGTAGTGAGACCTGGAACACCCTGTAGGCCCTTCTCTAAAATACAGAAAAAATAAATAAGAAAAAAAGCAATCTTTGCTTCTCCATGGACGTCGTGGCTTGGATGCCTGTACCCTGAACCCTGATCCCTGGAGTTAGTCAGCGCCCACATCAACTAGTCAGCTTTATTGGTTGCTTTGTCATGGATTCTTTTTACTGGTGAGAAAAATTTGCTCTTAATTCTGCATGTATTAGCAACTACAATTGTGTGAGCCCAAACCGCTTTTTAGCTGGTAACAATGAAACTCGTACTTATGGCTTCTCATTGCCTTGACATTCCGGTTTCTATTGATCAAATAACTTGGATGAGAACTGAGTCATGAGTAATTGGCAGGGCAGAAGTTTAAGCCTGGTAGTTAGATGTAAGCAGTATAAAAGCTTCCTTAATTTTCTAAAGTGTCATTTTTGATATGAGCCTCAGTTCCGCGGCCAGAGCTTATGCAGCGTCTCCGGATGCACGCAGCGTGCACTTTACCTTGTACCTCCCTCTTGACTGCACAGCTACTGTACCTCCAACTCCTTTGCTAGCTATTGCGGTGTCCTATGTCACACAGGAAATGGCCTGTGGCTATGGACAGCTCGTGGAGGCTTCCTAGGACACTAATCCGTCCACATCTACTCTTCAGCTGCTTGCTCACAGAACCACATGCTGAGAAAGGCCCGCCACCGATGTAGCCAGGCCAAGCCCCTATTGCTGCAAATGCTTGTACCTCACCGGAGGGCAGCACTTCAGGATCTGAAATTTTTTCCGAATTTTCTTCAGGAATAAGTCACATGTCTCTTCTGTCCTCTTATTTCCAAACACATCTGGGGCAGTGTTATTATCTATCTTACTAAGCCATCATAAAATACAATTGGGTCTGGTCATCCTCAGCGAGGCATTATTTGGAATTGATGTCAGGGAAAGAAAACTATAGCCTTTCAAAATTCTAAGTTTAAGTGTTTGGTGGAGAAACCCAGGATCTTCAACTAGAAAGGATTTGTACAGATCAGAAGGGCAGGGGTATGAGACAGAAATCAGGATCAGATCTGGAAAAAAATATTTTTACAAACCAAGTTTCATTCTAATGTTTCTATTTTTTACAACCCAACATCCATTACTTCTTGTAAAAACTGTAAGGACCACCAAATGCTGAGTGAAGTCCATACTCCTATGTGTCCTGAAAATCCTCCTGAGCTGGGTCTAAGCCACCTTTGTAGTTCGTTCTCCCTTGTTACTGGAAGTTATAGACATGGCGATCATTTGGCCATATAAAACCATGTAGGGGAGCATGCTTCAGCCCAAGCTGGTCTCCACTGCCGGTGTTTGGCGCCAGAGTGTAGTGCCCAGGAATTAGAAAGTGATCCCAAAGGTCTCCTGCTCGCAGAGGTAAAATCGATATAAACATGCAGCAGAACAAAGAAGATATGCAAAAATCTTTTTTCAAAAATAAAATCATATCCATCCTTTTATTAAAATATATACAAGTATGACTGTTAATACTATCAAAAAACCTACTGGAAACATTATGGTGCACATTCTTTAGTATGTACAATAAGAACATTAGATTCCTTTGAAAATTCTTTTTATTTATTTTATTTTATTTTATTTTTTGTATTTAGGACAGGGTCTACAGGTCTCACTGTATAGATCGGACTTATAGTGATCCTCCCGTTTACAGCCTCCCAAGTGTTGGGATTACAGGCGTGCACCAAAACACTCAGTCTCAATCACTGTCTCAGTGCACCCTGGGAGTGGGTCCCCCAAGGCAGGCCCGGGGATCAAACTTTAGGCCCTTGCATCTGCCTAGGCAGGTGCTTTAATCCACTGAGCGATTTGGCCAGCCCTGAAAATACTTTTTAAAAGTGGGATCACAGTAAACTCTCTGTAGCAATACTGAGCTGATCTGGTATAAAAGGAAAACAATAGTAGCTCAGAAATCTCTTTATTTGTGTAGGTAACAAAGGCAGGTTCTGTGGTGCAAGTGGTTTTAATATCACTAAGCTAAAATACCAAAACAAGTTCTTCAACTCTTGCTCAAATGAACTTATTCTACACATGTATTTTATTTGCCCTCTCTCAGAATATTCAGCTTTTAAACTACTAATGCAAACATCAGGCATCCTTTTGGGGCTGCCTATATGCAGAGATCTCAAAGGGGCAAAATATCATCAAATCACTATTGACTCCAATCATACATAGGCAAAACAGTTAATATCTAAAATACAAATGCAACTCGAAAACCTCAATAGCAAAAAGAAAAAAAAAAATCAGAAATTAAGAAAAGCAATCGGCCCAAATAGTCACGTCTCCAAAGAAGACATACAAGTGGCTAACAGGCATCGAAAAAAGTTCAGTCAGTATCACAAAGCAGGAGGCAAGGGTAAATCAAAACCACAATGAGAAATCATTTTACCTGAGTCGGAATGACTGCTGTCAAAAAGACAAGAAAAACAAGTGCTGCTGAGCATACGAAGAATAGGCAGCCCGAGCTGGGGAGATAGCTCAGAGGCATAAGCTCCTGCCTAGCAGGCGCAAGGTCCTGAGTTTGATCCCCAGTACCAAAACAAAAGGGAACTCTTACACACTTCCAGTGGGAATGTGATTTGGTTCACCATTACACACAACAATACAAATTAGAACCAGCACAGAATTCCACTACTGGATATATCCGAAGGTGCTGAAATCTGTATGCCAAAGCCACCCTGCACTTCCACAGGCACTGAGATCCTACCTACTATACCCAAGAGATGGAAGCAATCTAAGAGTCACTAGCCAATAAATAGATAAGGAAAGTATAACATGCAAACACAGCAGAATACTAAAACCCCATAAAAGAATTGGGTCTGGTCATTTTCAGCAATTGAGATGGAACTGGAGGTCACTTATAAGTGAAATAAATCAAGGTGGAGAGCAAGTGTTCAGAGTGTGGTGCACCGGACACTGCCCTACACTGCCCAATAGAGTAGTTGGATTGTTTAAATAATCATGATGGAAGAATAGGGCTGCCGGGCATAATGACACAATGCTGGTATCTAATATTGATGAGTGGTACTATTTACATCTTTTCTCACTCACTGCTGTTTACCTCAGTGTTCAGAATGGGGAATGGAATACAGACACACACAGGAATTGCTGGAAAACTGAGTCTCAAATCCCACAGGTGTGATTCTGCATGTTTCAGGCAATCTTCCACCATGATGTAATTTTACACAGACATTTGACAATAAGGAGTAAAGGCATTTAGCAGTGCTGTTATTTAATAAGTATTATTCAAGGTTTCCTTTGTATCTAATCAAAGTCCATTGATCTTCCTAGAACTGATGAAGCATTACTATTTATGTCTGAAAATCTACTAAGCTTGGGTGAGACTGACCATGTGACAATATCATGTTTAAGAGGCCGGATGATCTTGCCTAGGAAGCACAGCTTGTTCACATTGTCCACTTTCGTCTATTTGAGCAAGCCTTGGTCTCATCATGTTTTCCCATCTAAGAAGTCTTCTTATAGGCCCCTTCTTTTTAATTTAGGGCTCCTTGATTTTCGCTGGGCTCTGGAAACTGGCTATGGAAAAACCATCAACATGTAGACACTGGTGCAAAATGTTGCACTGCGATGCTTTTTATGTTGGAAGATGTTTCAAGACTTTTATTGATTTTGTCTCAAAAGGAAGGATGGACCTCAATTTCTGGGCCTGACATTAAGGATTTCAGACAAGATCAGGTTTGGTTTAGGAAGTCCCCCAAGTGGCTGTTTGAAGAAGGCTGACAGAGCTTGGAGGGGAGGGCACAGAGCTTTCGTCAAGGTAGGATGAAGTCTGAAGGAGGGACAGCTTGCAAGTGGAGGAGAGAAGGACCCATCTCCACTCAGCAGTGCACCGATTCATTCATTCTCCAAAGACCTGTGGAATGCTTAGCATGTGCTAGCTGCCAGGATAGAAAACGTTGGCCTTCATAGAGCTTTGAAACTAATAGAGGAAACGGTGGAAAACTATAAAGTTAGTTACAGCTGTCTAAGTGGTATGCCTCTTCTTAAAATAAACTCTCCAGGGCCAGGGAGATAGCTCAGTAGAATAAGTGCTTGACTGGCAAGTCCAAGGGCCTGAGTTCAATCCCTGGTTACACACACACACACACACACACACACACACACACACACACAAATAAATAAAAATAAATAAATAAAAAAATATACTCTCTAGAGTTCAGGAACTATACTTCATTTATACAGGTCTCTCTCACAGTCACTGAAGTACTCAATAATGTTTATCCAATGAAATAAATAGTATCTTTGTCTTTTGCCTTTCCTGGATGCTACCTGCTGTGCTTACATTTCTTGACAATCAATCTTGCCTCTAAAGGCATCTAGACTGGTGTTAAGCTCAGTTGGGACTCAGCAGACAGGGTCCTTCTCAGAGAGGAATCTGATGGAGCTCTACAATGTACAACTTACAAAGCAATACCTTCATTTCTCTGGCTCTTTATAGAGTCACGTTAGTGTGGGAGTGTCCACACACAACTCCATTTGCTTGTCTCTGATTCCATGAGTTTTTACTCATCAAAACATTCCCTGTGTGAGGCTTCTTCTTTTCCTTGACAAGGAAAGTAATGGCGCTGGTTGCTTGATTTATCCTACCTTTCCCTCAGTCTGACCCTCTACTTTGATTTAGCAAATGTCCTCTGTAGCTCCCAATTGTAAGGCACTGTGCAAGGTTCAGGGGACAAGAAGTTGACTGAGACCTCAGTCCTTCTCACAGGCAGTCCTTAGCTTACTTGGTGATCTTGGTTTTCTTGGAGAAGGGAGGTAGCAGGAATCGAACTCAGGACTTCATTCTTACCAGGCAAGCACTACACCACTGAGCTAAATCCTCAACCCCTACTGGTGATGGCATATAGCCATTTAAACCAATAATCAGGATCCAAAAAAACAGTGAGGACAGAGGACAAGGAGAGTGTGCTACATCTCCCCTGGGAATCTTGCTGTTGAGCTGCGTTAGACAAAACCTCACCTTCAAATATTACACGTGGCTGTTGAAGGAGGCAGAGAATACTGAAGCAGAAGTGGGCTCACACCTGTAGGACACCTCACTAGATTCTTAATGACCCATTTAAAACTTAGGAGAAAGTCATGGTTGAAACTAAACATGGTTCAAATGCAGCAATATTTTCAAAGGATTTTTCTAAATACAATGTACACAACCATATATATAACAAGAAATGTAACTTCTGTATCTGACGAGGTCAGTCAAATCCCCTCAGGATTTACCCTGAACCGTGTACCAGTTTGTAGATCCTTTGTCAGTGTCAGCCATGTGGATGAGTCACGGCCATTACTTGACCAATTTGCTCTCTGTGAAAGCCCGAGAGAATGTTTTCTCTCCATGTGCTATAGGTCTTACTTTATCTTGGTCTTAACCATCCAGCAGAAAAGCATAAAAACGAAGCATAAGAAGTAAAGTCATATTAATACACTGAGCTGTAAAAGGCTCAAGTCAACAACTTCTGACATTGTCACTCCTGCAGGTAACCTACTACTATTATGGACTACTGGACTATATTGGATTATTTTGCTGAATTCACACACCTACAATATTTAAATGGCAATGGAATACCCAACTCTGACAAAACTAAACAAAAAAAGGGGATATAAATGAAGGACCATTTTGTATCTGTATATACAAAATAGGATAGATACACAGCTACTTTCTCTTAATTCAATGAATAGAAAGATTTGTACTAATAGTGTTTGGACAAGATATCATGTCTGCATCTTGTACTATAAATAACTACTATGAAGACAACAATATGCAATGTATTAATTATTGTAACTGTCCTACTAACCTGTTTTGAAACTGTCACATTGCTATTTGTTTCTTAATAAAATTAATAAAAAAATAAATAAATACAATGTGCATGTTTTAAAAGGAATCAATGTCTCAAGTGATTCATTTGCTTTTGTCATAGATTTAATGCAGGATAATTCTGTATGAAATGCTGGTTGATTATTTTTCATTTAGTGCTACCTAAATTGAGATTTTTTTTCCCTAAACTGGGGCACAGTGTTTACAGTGCCACCAGCTGCACAGTTTGTCCTCTGGCCATGTTGGTGATGGTACCAACCTGCCACCTAGTTGATATTGGGGAATGAAACTCCCAACCTGAAAGGTACCTGGGAAGAGTTTGTGTTCTCTAAGACCAAAGAATGAATTTTAGGAATAAAAAGAGGTTAAGAGCAGAATATTTATTGGGTGAAAGAAATCTCCTGAGAGAATGACAAAAGGGGGACCGGAGGAGCTGGTTGCTCAGGAAGCTGTCTCTTCCAGAGAATTTTTTTTTTTCAAAGTTTTATTGACAAAGAGATAGCAATGAGACAGTTTCAAATCAAATCGGAA
>NW_004524637.1:12565372-12569532 GCF_000260255.1 Octodon degus
CTATTGTTTGGAACAATCATTCTTAAAGGTTTTTTCGCTCAGGCCTGAACATAAGGTACATACCTTGGTAGGGTTTGTGTTTGATTTTTCTTACAGAAATATTTTTTCTCATAGTTCCATTACTGTTTGTGGTTGTAGTCATTCACTAATCATTAGTCAAGATTGTGCTAGTGTCCCCTGGGAAATAGTCAAATTTAAGAATGAGAGATGTTTTAAATCTACTATATTAAGATTTGCCTTTAGCTCAGAATTTCTGTGTCTAAATAATATTGTATGGATTATGTAAAACAGTTGTCAAGTGTATCATCCTGGTTTATCATTCAGGAATGCTTAAAATCAGCAGAAGCCATTATTTGCTTTACATATATGACCAGTATAGATAGCAATAAAGTATTATAATCATTAATAAAAAACTAAAATGTCTATTGACTTTCTTTCATTTCTGGGTTGAGTTATGCTTCTGAATCTTTACCTCTGCCTTAATCCTTTGGCTATGTCAGAAGTTTTAACAAGGTTCCCGGATGATAGACCAGGTAGGGCTGTGTCTCATTTACTCTTCTCTTGTTGCTGGGACAAATATCTGACACCCAAAATAAGGTAAGGAAAGGTTTATTTAGCTCAGTTACTGGAGGTTTCAGTCCATACTCAGTTGGCTCCAAGGCAGAGCGGCACATGGCAGAGAGCAAACTTTCATGGCAGCAGCAAAAAGCAGAGAGCCAAGGGAGTGGCAGCAGCTCAGGCTGCTAGCTGGCCTCTCCCCCCTCCTTACATTGTAATGCAGATTACCTGCTTCAGGGCAGGTACAGCACCCACACACACAACAATCAGTCACACACTCCAGAAGCCGCCCCATGACTGCATAAGGCTTTGGGCGGACAAGGAGACACAAACCATACCAGGCTGCTGTGAGAAGTAGAGCCACCAGCACATCAGACAGAGAGAAGAAAGAGATGAGTGTGAGGAGAAAGAGGGACTGAGGCCCAGAAGACTTTTGAAAGTGGTGAAATACTCATCATAGAGATAGCAAGAAAGACCGCTTCCTATGAATGCCAAACGTTTGCTGCTGACAATCTGCATCCTCTAAAGAGTGTGGCTCTGGGAGCTTCTAAGTGAGGCTTTATTTTCAGCACACACTTGCAAGAGTTCAAGGGAAGAATGTCTCCTACCTAGCCTTGTTATAAAAATTTGGAAAATTACTTCTGAGTGTCTCAAAGCAATTTGGTTTAAAATACTAGTAAAATTTTCATGACATTTCACATCCTTGGGGTCCCTTGAGAGCAGGAGTACAGAAAATCCTTCCAAAGCTCTTCTGTAGGGTCAATTTCCCCTTATTAGTGCTGCTTAGAACTAGAAGTGCCTCCTGAGGCTCTGGTAGTCTTCTTGCGCTGACTTCCTGGTAGAATTATTAGCTTTCAAGAGTGTACCAGAGAGACTTCTAGCCAATTCTGAACTCTTCTGCACTTAGCTGGCCAAATACCTCAAGGCTGTTGGACTGAGTACAGACTGCATGAAACTCTAAGTCAAGGTCAAGCTGTAAGCGATCATCCACAAGCCACGGCACGCAGAAAGACATTCATGAGCTGCTGTGTTTGTGAAGTACAAATGTTTCCATGTCCTCATATTGGACACCAACGGTAAGAGGAATACTATGCTGCTTCGTGTTTCCTCCGAAGGCCTTGTTTACTTCTAAGGTCAAAGTTACTTTCTTCAGCAGAGTGAAGTGTACTTTATGCATGAGCTATTATAACACATGTTATTTTTGATTTACCAACTGAGACCACATTTTGCAACTAAAGTATCTGCAGATAGCTTGGCACATTAAAATGTAAAGGAAAAGGCCTGGGACTTAGCTCAATAACAGAGTAACTTGCCTAGCAAACCTGAGGCCCTGGATTTGAGCCCCAGGGCTATACTAAAATAAAATAAAACAAAACAGAATACAAGGGAAAAGAAAGAAGGAAAACAACGAAGAAAGAATGAGAGAGAGAGAGAGAGAGAGAGAGAGAGAGAGAGAGAGAGAGAGAGAGACTGGTAAATCGTTCAGTGGATTAAAGTGCCTGCAAGCAGGTGCAGGGGCTGGGGGTTAGATACCTGGGCTCTGGGCATGCTGAGAGGGCAATTGAGACTGGGTGTGATGGTGCGCACCTGTAATCCCAGCATTTGGGAGAATGTAAACAGGAGAATCACTATGAGTCTGATCTAGTAGTAAGACCCTGAACACTCTGTAGACTCTTCCTTAAAAAAAAAAAAAAAAAAGAAAAATAGGTCCAGCTCATCCCTATCCTAATTTATTCCTTTTAAAGATGCATTTGTCGTTTAGTTAAGGTGGCTAGAAAGGAGCTATCTTTTTCCTGCATAAACTTGAACTTTTGATTTAGCACAACAGAAAGATATTTGCCATATTATTGGGAAGAGGTGCTAAGTGTGAGTGAATGTGAGAGCGATTCCCCTTAAAACATATCAAGTGTGGCGACCCTGCGCCGGTGGGACCTACTGGTTCCAGCCCAGGCGCAGCGTGGGTGAGACCTTCTTTCACCCCCTTTGGACGCCCCCCACCACAACGCAGCACCTCCCCCACCCCGCCCACCAAGGAGGAATTTCTGCCACATTCCAGGAACTCCCAGACCCAGTCCTAGCCCAGGCACAGTGAGTGTGTGGGAGCGCTTCTGGCTACCCTGTGCTGGTAGGACCTACTGGTTCCAGCCCAGGTGCAGCGTGGATGACACCCTCTTTCACCCTCTTGGGATGCCCCCATCACTCTGTAGTACCCCCGCACAACCCGCCCACAGAGGAGTAATTTCTGTCGTGTTCTTGGAACCCTCAGATCCAGTCCTAGTCCAGGCCCCATGAGTGTGTGGGAGAGCTGCCTCTCCCCCCTACTCCACCTTGTCCCCACCAGACTCAGCTCAGGCCTGGCATACAGGCCTAGGGTGAAATCCTTCAGCTGTAAAACCTGCAGAGAGTATAGGGGACAGAACCACCCAGCTAGTCCAGGAGCAGAACATCTTGCCAGAGGGGCACAACAGGTTCACCCCCAAGGGTAGCAGCAGGAAGGAGCTGAGCACAGCAGCGAGACCCAAGCCAGGAACAGCTGGATAAATACAAACTTTGTAGATCTATAACTGAACTTCAGTAGGTGCTAAGACTATAACTGCAACAAAGATCTACAAAAAAGGTCAGAAGACAGTGCTACACAAGATGACAGTGAGAAGGAGCAAAATGCAATCTCAGAACCCAAGCTCACCCATAACAAGTGCAGAGGACACTAACACAGAACAAATTGGGAATCACACAGCTGAAAGTAATGAATCAATGGCTTCTGAAATAAAGAAACAGCTGCAGAAAGGCATAGAGGAACTCAGATTGGAAATGAAACAAGAAATCCCTGAATTAATAACACCAGCAGTAAGAATCAAATGCAGAAACACATGGAGGAAACCCAATGCCCACCCAGAACAAGTGCAGAGGATACTAGCTCAGCTCTAATGTATGAATTAATAGCGTCAATAGTAAATAAGCAACAGCAGAAAGTCGTAGAGGAACTCAGGGTGGAATTCTTTTCTACTAGCTCAGCTCAAATGTACGAATTAATAGCGCTGATAGTAAATAAGCAACAGTGGAAAGTTATAGAGGAACTCAGAGCGGAATTCTTTTCTGAAATAAAAAAAAGAATTCCCATAACTCATAGCATCTGAAGTAAAGAATCAACTACAGAAACATAGGGAGGGAACCCAATCTGAAAAAAAAAAAACTGCATTAAAAGAATTTATAACTGCTTCTAAAGAAGATATTGATAAAAAAAATAGAGGAGATTAGAAAAATAACAGATTCCCTGAAAGAACAATACAGGAAAGAAATAGATTGCATGAAGCAGAGTCAAAGAGATATAGAGGAAATTAAAATCTCAATTGCAAGCTTGCAAAACTGTTTAAGTGAAAGTAAAGACAGAGTTTCAGATCTTGAAGACGCTGATGCAGCTAGTGAAAAGGTAAGAAAGGATCTCTTAAAAACAACAAGGATACAGGAAAATATAATCCATCACCTGAAAGATGATGCAAAGATGAACAATGTGAGACTAACAGGCATCAATGAGAAAGAAGGAATCAAGTAAGAGCAGAAAACTCCCCAAATATGAGGAAACAATCTGACATTCAGGTAAC
>NW_004524637.1:12571122-12592861 GCF_000260255.1 Octodon degus
AGAAGGTCAGTGAAATGCCCTCAGGATTTGTCCTGAGATCCTGTACCTCAGATTGTAGAACCTTCATCAGTGCAGCCAAAACTTGCTTTTCTTTGCCTTAAATTTCCTTTTCAGATGATAGGCAGGGTTTCACTTGAGGGTTCTATGACTGGTATATATTTAGCCTTTTCAAAATCTTACCCACTTGTACTTTTTGGAACATAATCACTTACCCCAGGGTAACATGGGAAGGCACGATACCTGGTTGCAACAGGGGTAGAAAACAACCACGTGATTAAAGCAGAGAACCAGGTGCTCGCGGCACCTCTGAATGCTGGAGCCGCGTTTCTCATGGCTGTCACTGTGACTGAAGCAGGGGAAGGAAAGCACTAATTTCAGCCGGAGCAACTGTCTTGGGAGCAGATGACCCGAAGCTGACTTGGCTGACACGATGGGTAATAGTAGGGCATCTCTGCTCCCTTCTCTCTCCTTGAAATCATTACGAGAATTGATAACCTGTTGAACTAAATGTCAGCCAAAATCAATAAGTGGGAGCTTGGAACGGGCAAAGGCAAGTGAACTGGCTTTGGACAAAGCAGCGGGCCCAAGGAGCAGAATTCCAGGTGGCCGAGCTAGACTGCCTCTGGTGCCGTGGTGGAGGATTAGAAAGCCTGCTGTTGAAATTGGAATCTCCAGCCCCAGACTCCTGGCAGGAAGAAGGGTAATGGGGTCAAGCTGCCTGCCTGCCTCTCTTGGCTAAAAGGGCAACTTCTTCAAAGCAGAGTCTCAACTGGATTGACAAACTTGAAAAGCAGAATTAGAGTTCCACATATCCTCATGCAAAAATAATTGCTTTAAATATGCCCAAGTCAACTTTGCATAATTTCCTACACTTGAAAAAAAACTACTTTTAAAAGACAGAATCTTTTACTTCTACCCTTAAATTAAAATCATTTCGCTCTCATTTTATAAAGTGCTGCTCCATTTTTAATGCTGGTTCTCCTAGCAACATTAACGGTTATCATGTCCTTGATTATATTATTAACTTGCTGGGTGGTCTAAGCTTTCAGACAGAGAGGTGCATCTGAATGTCTGCTCTTCTGTATTTATAGTCATCAGTAGCCTACAGCTTGGAACACAGTTAGTGCCAAGCCCAAAATATCTCCACCAATGCTCCCTTTGCTGCCTCTTTTTATTTAAATGTGTGTTTAATGATAAAGAAAGGGACAAGATTTACTGAAACTCTTATTGGAAATTTAGCCTTACACAGTTCTTTTTATGTATTTCAAAATTTATTTTTCAAATGTCTCCCTTTCAGAAAAAGTGTATACCAAAAAGTAGAGATTTATTTAAAATACTTAATCAAAATATTGATTTCCTAAAATTTACTTTTCTGGGGGTGGTTTTGAGGCAGGGTCTCAATATGTAGCTCAGGATGACCTTGAACTTTTGGCAGTCCTCCTGCCTCAGCTGCCCACGTGCTGGGATTACAGACATGTGCCGCCACACCCAGCTGAGTTTTCTAAAATTTAAATAGCATTGGTTCTGTAAACACAAAAGGTAACAGGTAAATCACCGCACTAGCTTTCCAGTTAGTCTTAGCTAAGTTTTTAAACACTGTCCATGCTAGATCCATCTATGCCATACTGTTCCTTAAAAACTTTTTTGTAGCAATTCCTTTCAGGTTATGAGTCCTCGATCAGCAACAAAAGCAAGGCTTTGGTCCTCGATGATCTCGGCCTCTTGTTGTTCACGTCCTTTCCTACTCTCCCCCATTGGGTGTGCAGCGAGGTATGGTACCTTATTTGTGCCAGAATGAATTAGACACATAGAATGAGCTACCACTTCTAAGGTTAGGTTATAAAAAGTCTGTGGTTTCTACTCTGGGGGCACTCTTGCTTTCTCCATCTGAGACAAGCAGCTTCTCTTCACCTTGTGTAGTCCCTTCTGCAGAAGCGATTTGACTACGTTCAGAGGAAAGTGTTTATCAAACAATCAGAGTAAGAAGGAAGTGACGTAAGGTGCCCAGTTCAACTAGAGAGTAACTGAATCCTGCCAGCAACCTCCTAACTGGTAGTGGAAGCAGCTCTTCCTCTAGTGAAGTCTTGAAAGGAGACCACAGCTCTGCCGACCCCTGGATTCTAGACCTACAGAAACAGTGAAGTACTGTTTCCAGTCAGTAGTTTTGGTGGTGGTCTGTTGTGCAGCCACTGATAGTGAGTACACCTAGCAATTGGTAGACGTCCCAGTTCTGAGCACCTATTCGTTACTGCTGAGTCAGATATTCTGGGAGTGGGGACCAGAAAAGAGTACATAAGATCCTTTCCAGATGATTCAGATGTCTCTCAAGATTGAGGACTGTTAGTTTATGGATGAACTCTAGAATCATCAGCTAAGCCTACGAGGCTCTCTTTATATCCTTAAGAAAAAGACAGAAACAAAAACAAACAAATAGAAAATAACCCTTGCTCCTTAATCTTGTGTTATTCATCCTTAAGAATTTCCCATCACAACCAATAATTCAGCAGCTGCAGCTCCGGCTGACGATGGTTTAGCAGCCACTGTTTAGCTGCCAAAACTATGCTAGGTAAATTATAGATATTATTTCATTTATTAATAATTACTATTACGAAAGTAATGAGATAGCAGACTTGCTGAGTGCAGCATACATTGCAATCTTTATTAAAAACAGTGTCTACATAACATCCTATGAGAATTCTCTTTGTAAATCCTGTAAGACTGACACCATTATTATCCACATCTTAGAGCTGAGGAACATAAGATACAGGGTGATGAAGTAGCTCGCCTGTCACCATATGGCTGGGAAGTAGGGAAGCCAGCTCTGGTAGTCTCACTATGGAACTGGCACACCGAGCGAGTGGGCCACGCTGCCTTCCAGAACACTCAGTTCCTTCCACTCCCTCAGGTCTCTCAAGTCTTAAGGCCTCTTCCACCCAACTAAGTCCCAGCAAAGTATGTTTCTGAAATCGTGCTAGACCATCTCTGGCAGCGATATGTACACAATCCTTCAATGCATCTTTACCAGAAGATTATTATTTACCTAAGAAATTCCTAAAAAGTTCAGATTTAGTTGTAAAAGAACAAACAAATCAACTGGAGAAAAGAAAAATCCTTATTTTGAGTGTTCCATTCTAATGGTGGAAGGGAACAGCTGGCAGTGGCTTGGGCAATGGTTATAGTATCCTGCTCAACATTCTTGTGTTGGAAATTTAATACCTGAGAATGTAGTATTTAACACCGTTCAAAGGGATTTAGGTCGTGAGCACTCTGATTTATGAGTAGAATAATGGAGTTATTGTCAGAATGGCTTTGTTGCCTCAAGAACTGATTTATTATAGGAGTGAATTTGGTCCCATCTTTCACTCCCACGTGCTCTTTCTCTTCCATCTCTCACCATGCAATGACCAGCAAGACAGTCCTGGCCAGATTTCTCCTTTCCACAAGACCTGACATTTCCCAGATTCCAGACAGTAAGAAATAAGTCTCTTTATAAATCATTCAGTCTTGGGAATGCTGTTACAGCAGCACAAAATTAACTAAGACACATTCCAAAAATAAATGCTTGAAAACATAATTTGTTATTCTAGATGATAATGAGAAAATAATATCAATAAAATGAAGAAAGTCTAGAATTTAATGGCAGCGGGGAGAGTATTCTTATATTAAACACAGTGATTAGGGGGTTCCCATGTGGAAAAGTATCATTGCAGGAAACTTGATGTAAGTGCAAAAGACCATACACGGCCTGCATAGGAAGATTCCACGATGGGATACTCTACACACAGATCTCGAGTGCCATGTTGAAAGGACATCCACGAGTGACCTGTGTGGCTTAGTGCAGATACAGGGAGGCCAGAGATAGAAGCTGGGAGGGAGCCATCAAGAGGCATTTCTGGCCCATTTTGATACTACGGGTTTTCTCTGTTCTAGGTGAGAAGCCCTCGGTGGTTGCTGAACAAAGGGACAGACATGGTTAATCTGTATCTAAAAGGGGAACTCTGGTTTGCATCATAAACAGAAGGCATAGTGGCGTGGAACCAGGGACAGGGACAGAGAGCTTGTTTCACTAACCCACTGCCCACGGAGGCCTGAGTCGTGAGTGAGGAGATGGCAGGAGATCAGAATCTGGGTGCAGTTTGAAGGCAGAGCTGGCAGCAATTACTGAAGGGTGTGGCTTGGAAGATGAGAAACAGAAACAAAACCCAAGAGGTTCCAGTTTTGGACTGGTCAACTGGGAAGAAGGAAATGTGTTTCACTGAGATAGGAAACCATGCAAGGCATAGGTCTGGGGGAAAAGGAGAAGAAGTTGAAGGCTAAATTGGGAAGGCATATTAGATACCTAAGTAGAGCTAGCCACAGAAAAATGGGATATTCAAAGAAACTCAGAGGAGCCACTGATGCTAGGGAACTGAATGTAGGACTCACCAGTTTGTAAATAATCTTTAAAACTATGAGACCAGACAAGATAATGAAGGGCATACATACAGATTAATGTCCTTGGAACTCCATGGAAAAATTCAAGTCTAAGCCTTTCTCATTTTTGAATTTTCCTCCTTAACTATTTGTTAAATATTGTACATCTGGGCTGGGCTAGTGGTGCATGCCTGTAATCCCATTTGGGAGGCTGAGGCAGGAGGATCACTGCGAGCTCAATTTCATGGCAATTGAACTGTTGCCTGGCAATCAACAGGTCCTGGGCTTTCTGCTTGGATATTTTTGTCACCAACTGAAAGAATCACTGAACTAGAACTGATTTATGTATATTTCTCTAGTCCAGGTACCCAACATAATAGGTTTTCAATGTATGTGTTTATAATAAGCTATTACCTATAATTAGCTCAATTAATACTTGAAGGAAGAAACTAAGATTTAAAAATCAATGACTGTCCAGGTGTACCATTTGTCTTCAGCGAATGCTTATGAAATGGACCACTCATTTTAGTTTAGAATCTCTAAATTCTACTTGCTCAAGAAAGACTTCTTGGGAGGCTGAAAATTCAAGCTATGTTAGTAAGCACAAGGAGAGAATTTCAGGGACAATGGGAAGAAGAGCATGAGGGAGACGAAGCATAACTACTCCAGAGTTCTCCAATCTTCTTCAGGATTTGGTGGGGGATGCAAAAGACACTGATGCTTCAGCCCGAGATGAAAGGCACGCTTTCTCAGCATTCGGATCTGATGAGACCGTAGAATAATTGCATGGAACAAGGCTTAGAGGAGGGGCTTTCAGCCCTGGGAGAAACACGAAGATGAATAATGCCCTAAGAAGATAGAGAATTAGGAATTCAATTCAGCCTTATTCCGATCTTCAAAAACATTGAAAAATTGTTATAATCAAACGACATCATAGTCTATTACTATATTTTTCAATTCAGAATTGGGAGAAGACCAGCTCATTCTAAAAATGCTCTTTATGTTCACTTTGAAGTATAGGAGGAAAAGGCCCAATGAAAGCCAACGAAAAATGTACCTTCAAGAAGTTTTCAGAGAAAGCTGTCAAACTAGAAATGCTGAAAGACCGACAAACTAGGGGACCACCCCCTACTGTCTACTGATTGTTAGCAATAAGAAAACTATTCAATAATGTAAATGCAAAATAAATTTTATTTTTCTTTTCCTATTTTTATGAGGCCACGTTTAATTTGGCTCAAGCAGAATTCTTAGCCAGTCTTTCAATCAGAGCAACAAATCTTTCTGCACGGACTCTGAGACTATGGAAGCCTCATTCTGTCCTGCTTTCCTCGTCTGGGCTTTAATGGAGGATAAGAAAATTAATATCTAATGTAAGGTGTGGTTTTTAACCTACATTTAATCATCGTAGGTTATGTGGAGGGAAGGCAATAAGGAATGGCAGAAGGCAGAGGCAGTGACCCCGAGCGATTCAGCATCCAACTCAATAAACATTCATCAAGTTCATTTGGTGCTCAAGTGACTTCAGCAGGTGTTTTGTAGGTGTGAGCAGGGCAACACATAAACAACACAACTCTGACTTCCAGTTATTTACAAAAGTATAGGGAAGAATAAGAAAAGAAAACAATTAATAAGAAAACCATCATAAATGCTTCTACTCATCAGGTAAGATTAAGTAGGAGATCCAGTGCTATTAAGACCTAATTAATATTAACTGAAAAAATGAATTAATAGGGCTGAGAACATCAGACAGGGTTATCTTCCTTTAGGGACCAAATCATCAGTCCAAAGGTGCTTAAACTAGAAGAATTTAGTTTTATGTATTTGGTACAGGGTCTGAGTATGCAGCCCAAACTCACAGTGATTCTCTTGTTTTCAGCCTCCCCAGAGCTGGAATTACAGGTGTGCGCTACCACGCCCAGACTCTGTGGCTGGCTCAGCGTGCTGGAGGCAGGGCCACCTTGGCATGTGGTGCTGGGGATGAAACCCAGGTCACTGCACTTGCCTAAGCAGGAATTTAGTCTGCTGAGCTATCTCGCCAGCCCTAAGACTTTAGGTTTTAAAAGCAGCTCTATAAGGAATTCCTCGGCTGGAGATTCTACATGGAGCTTGGACAATGCCACACCGCAGTGATTGCAAGAGGCTCATCACCTTATGTAGTCTTGCTTCTTCGTGGCCACAAAGTGGCTGCCACCATTCCAGCTATGGATTCCTCAAGAGGAAATATCCAAAATCACCAAGAGTAAAGGAAACATCTAGAGACTTCCCCCACCGCCTGCCAGTCCCCACCTTCTGTTAATCAGAGAGGTAACTTGTCAGAAGTTGGTCTCTCCTCCCCTCTCAGCCACACATACAGGTTCCCCAAGAGCACTTCACCAGAATCACACTGTCAAGGCCAGAAATGATGTGGGAAAGAACCGATGTGATGCTGGAGACTTTGCTGTGACACATGAGAGCTAAAATACAAAGACAGGGAAGGAGAGTGGCTGTGCGGCCAGCAGAGCACGCTCCCAGGAACGCCGTCTGCACAATTCTTCTGGACCTGCACCTCTCCTCTTCCTAAGGACTATAATCACCTCCTACATGCCCTGCCAGGCACGGATGCTGCCTGGGTGCTTGCGTTCTCTCTGAAGTGTTTCACTCTTTTATATTTTGTTTTTTATTTTATTTTGTTTTTTGGGGGGGTGTGTTTGGGATTGAACTCAGAACCTTGCATCTGTCAGGCAGGTATTTATGCCACAGAGTGATCTCCCATGACCTTTTTTATTTATTTTTTTTTTAAGACAGGGTCTAACCAGGTAGTTCAGTCTGGTTACAATCTCACTATGCAGCCCAGGCTGGCCTTGACCTCCTGGCAATCCTCCTGCCTCAGCCTCTTGAGTGCTGGGAATGCAGCCATGTGTCACCACGCCTGGTATTCTTTACTATTTTAGTAGGCATTTTATAGGAACCAACAGGTATGGTACCCAGTGTGTTATGAAGCTCCACGGTCTCACACAATCTCAGGGGGCTGTGTTAGCGTGTTATGGACTCTGCCTGCATACAATGAAACAGAGGCTCAAGGAGACTGAGCAGTGCTGGTCGGGGGTCTGCTCTGCCTCGCAGCGTGGGCTCCTGGGTGCTGCAGGATCAGCACGAGCATCGCCAGCTGTCCCGGCTGCAAGGTCCTCTTGTCCCGTGAGCAGAAACACAACTGTGGGGTCACTTTCCTAAGAAGGGCTCTCGGACAGACCTGACAATTCACTATGACAGACCCCATGGAAGTGCCAGCCAGCCTCAAGGATCTTATCTTACTCTTATGGCCTCACAGCCACTGTTCACAGGGCAAGCTGTGGAATGCTCTTGTGCAGTATCAGGGCCAAAACTTGGGACCTTGCACTTGCCGTGTAGGCGCTTAAGCCACTGAGCCAGATCCCCGCCCCTGCCCTCACCTCTTCCAGTCTCCTTGACAGCCCATCAAACCTGACCCCACCACACTCTCTTTCCTTAACTCATGGTATCCCCATAGCTGCTTCCTGCCCTGGGGCCACCGGCTCACTTGACCTTCTCCTAGGTCTCCGCACAAATACCACCTCCTCAGGGTGGCTTCCTTCCCTGTCCATGCTGTCCTGGAGGCTTCTCTGCTGACAAACTCCATCTTTAACCACACTATCCTTCTTGTTTTTGGGGGTTGAGGGTCAAATATCCATTTGTGTTAAATATAATGGTGCCTATCCTTAAAATAGTGATGACAGCTTATTGCAAAGGAGCTTCCCATATCTGTGAAAGACAACTGTGATATTTTAGAGGTTAATTGAGAATAGATCCTCTTTTTTTTTTTTCAGTGCTGAAGACTGAGCTCAAGACATCAAATTCTAGGCAAATGCTCTACCACTGAGCTGCATCCCCAGCCTATCAACCCTATATTTTTATACTTATCTATTTATTTGTATTTTTAGGGAAGGGTCTATAGGATGTTCAGGGTCTCACTACTAGGTCAGACTCGTTTTTAGTGATCCACCTGTTTACAGCCTCCCAAGAGCTGGGAGTACAGGTGCGTACCACCACACCCAGTCTCACTTGCTGTCTCAGCGCACCCCAGGGGCTGGGCCGGCACAGCAGGCCCGGGGGCCCGGGGGCCCGGGGATCGAACCCCTAGCCCCTGTGCCTGCTTGCAGGCACTTTAATCCACTGAGCTATTTGGCTGGCCCTTCGATATTTTTAAATTAAATGATTAATCATATAGAAGACAAAATGAATCTCTTGTAATCATACTGTTTTTCTACTCTCATTAAATAGTTAAAGAACAAAAAGAACTACTAAAAACTCTCCTGTTGCCATAACAATGAAAACAGACTACACTTCCTTGAAGTGCTGTTGAAATAGTAGTTCTCGCAGTACTACTACCCTTGAGTCCGCCTTTTGTGAGGATTCAATGTCTTACTGCATTTAATAATTTTTTACAGATGCTACAGGCTTGAGTTGGTAGTAATCTAGAATTTACAGTGTATCCTGATGAAAGACAAAAAGGTAGTCATTGTGGTATATGAAGGTATAATCTGAAATACTGTGTTATCTTGGAATTTATTTTCTCCGGTTTTTCCGGAGGCAAATGGTATTTGTATTTTGGAAGAGGAAAGCAAACAGAAAATCTGCTTGTGGGCTTTGAGCGAAATGCAGGTGTTTATCTCTCCTCTGACCGTCACTGGTGGAGACATGGGTGGGAGAGCAGTGTCATTAAGGTGTGAAGTGGGGCTTTGATCCTCTCCCTCTTCCTATTAGCTACACTGGACAGCTCCTTTCATATGAGCCAATTTGTCATCTTAGGTCATTAGCTATATGAGAATTAGCTCTCAAGTTGAACTTAATAAATCAGGTTTGGGACTTCAGAATACTTGTAAAGCCTATTAAGCATTTGACCGCTACTTAAATAACCAGAAGTGGGCAAAATCCTTTTTCCATATTCTCTGCTCCGTATATCATTTTTGTACTGTCAAGCTGCTGTGCTTTTGGAACTTTCAAGCTAATTTTTCTTAGAATATTCTGCTAGTTTAGCATCTCGTAAGGAGCATGGTAAACAGGGTGAAGACCAATACCTATTGGAGGGAATGGATGGAAACACTGGGCAGTCTGAGGCACACTCTGCAGTTAGCTGAAGGGACCATGGCTGCCCACTGAGAGCTGGGCTCTGGGCTGGAGGCTTAGGAAGTCATGCTGAAGGGGTGAGTCTCCATCTGAGGCCCTGCACTCTAGGGACATACTGCCAGTGAGGCAGAAGCTCATTACCATGTGCTATGTGTGGTAGATAAAGAGTGTTTTGGGAAAACAGGAGCTCAGAACTAGAGTTGTGACCTGAATTTGTCAGACAAAGAAAAGGTGCGTGGAGAAAGCTATTCTAGGGGAGTGGGACAGCACGGAGAAAGGTGTGACCTAGTTTGGAGGTTGGGGAAACTACATACGGGGAGCTGCGAGAGAGCCAAGGCTCTGGTGCACACGGGAAAGAACGAACAAGGGAAATAAGGGGGAGAGGGCTGGGTCTTGGGCAGCAGCCTGGACCATGCTCAGACGCTGCACTTAATCTAATGAGGTGGTAAGGAAGCACTAAAATATAAGCCGCTCTTTGAGATAAATGGAAGATAGATTTGAAAGCCACAGACAAGGGATCAAGTTTTGTCTCTTATTGCAATTATTGATGATCGATGCAGGCGTCTGGTCATGACATAAAAATTAGGAGCCATCCTTAAAGCCTGACATTGATCTATTGTAGAGAAAAAAAAAATAAGCAAAAAACTGCAGAGAAAAGCAGTACATATGAAAAATGGACCTTAAAGTTGTGTGAGACCAGTTTTGAATTAGGTTCACTATTACATTAGCACAGCTTGGCTTGTTTTATTAAAATTGTAGAAGGCCTACTTTTATCCTCACATTCTCAATGTCAGTACAGTAACATAAGCTGATCTTACCAAATCCCAATCTTCAATGCTTTTGGTAAGAGAGGGATTTCAGAGATCTAAGTCTCATGATCTTTGCCTTATGGGTCCTATTTGAATTTCACCACATTTTTGTGCCATAAAGCTTGACTAATTATTCTTTAAGGCAAGGCCATGGTGTGGTACTTCCTTGCAAACAAAACAAAAAAGCAAATAATGAATGAGATCTCTCATTGAAAGGTGCTGACCACATGCTGGAGGTTGGTCAGCCAGGTCCTTTTATTTTTGGCTTCTTAGCTACTATACTTAAATCATCTTCCAGTCTACCTTTTCTCATGCTATCATCTGTTTGTGTCTCTACAAGTCTCTAGAGTTACGGAGTTTGCAAAAAGACTGCAATATGACGCACTAGATCTCCAAGATGTGTGATTGGCAGGAGGAAGGGTTGGACAGCGCTTTTCATCCTTGAAGAAGACGCTTTGGTTCTTCCCGTCTTCTGCCCTAGGGCCTTCCCCGCCTTTGTGCAGTGTTCATCTTTTATACATGCTTTCCTACCCGTTAGCAGGGTTTGTAATTAAACTTCTATTTTTAATGCTGAGTTTCTTGGGTTTTCCACATTCTAAATCGAGTGGTTCTAATATCTGCGGGGACACATCAGGTATAATTTGCTTGCATAGTTGCATATAATTGGCTATGATTCGAAGATTAGCCCTCGAACCTATTTTATAACATTTTCCTTAACACGATGACTTAGATAGCTATTAGAAAACAAGTGAGATCACAAATTGAGCATCTGAATGCTGTTCCTGGATCTTCAGCTTAACCAGAGACACAAATGGTCTGCTTTTAAGTAAAAAGTCACGTACAGCCACATGTAATATTATTTATAACTGACTATTAGATTGCAATTATTATTATAGGGCTTATTGATGTTGCAATATTTATATAGTGATGCTATCACGATATAGTACTGAAAGATGTAGAGGAACTTATTCTCTAACCTGCTCCAGGATCTCCTTAGACATTCAACCTGATACTACTGAAAATCGTGTACCAAATCGACACATATATTTCACCAAAACTTTCTGAAATGCACATCAGTTGTGAAGGCTCAACTGTGATCTTTAGGAAACAAAAAACACATGCCGGGCTCGGCTTATGCATTCAGGCACTGAGCACACTTGTAGAATTAAAAAGTGTGTCGCCAACACAACTGTCCCTGTGACTCACTTGGGATGCGTAGAATTAGCTATTTGTGTTCTTGTGGTGAGGGCCAGTCGCGAACAGCACCTGTAATTAACCACCTGCTCTCCTAATTACAGGATCGCAGATTAGATATTCTGGAAAGCAACTCACTTTCCAGATTTCAGATTAAAGACACAGATTTACATAATAGGAGAACATTTATCGCACTAATGGTTTCTAATAAATTCATACTCGATTTGCATTAAGAAGAGTCACATTTGGGACTTGAATTGAAACACTATCTTTTCAAGGTTTCTCTCTGGACGCTGCAGAAACCAGAAGAAGCAACAGTGCTGCCACCGCAGTCGGTTTTAAGGGAATAATTATGGAATAATGCATGGATTTTTACAGGATGAAAATCAGATTTAGAGCTTGAAAAAATGAGACAGTTGTTTTCTTACTCCAAGTTTAATGGACAAAAATAAAATGCACTGAGGAGCTCTTAGGGGGTCTTCTTTGAATGATATTACTGATGTAGCCTTATCATTCATGGTACCCAGGATACACAGGCAGGGCTAGCAGCCTCTTCAGGACAGCCCTGCCCACGCAGTGGGTGTATTTTACTATCATTTTGTCCTCCTTTTCTACTTGTCCCAAGCTTGCTTTCAGAGCCTGTTCTTCCTTTGTCCTTCTGTGTTTCTCTTACTTTTAATCAATATGAAATGTTGCCACCATTAAAAAAATATGTACATACACAAGCACAGGACTCCCTAGATCATACTGTTACAAAACAGATTCACTTCACTTATTCACTGAAAACCTTTAATGAGGACCTACTTTGTACCAGGCACCACAGCAGTGAGCAGAGCAGACACAAATCTCTTTCCTAATCCGGCCTGCCTCGTGGCAAGGACAAGCGCTGAGCAGGATGAAAGGGTAAAAGACAGAGCACTTGGGCTGCCAATACTCACAGAATGAAGTGTGAGAAGGAGCTGGGGGCAGCCTGCATGGCTATAGGCAGAGGGTGGCCAGGGGTGCCCCAGATGTGGGGTGTGGGGGGCGCCGGAAGCAGGGGCAGGACTCGCACAAGGAAGCTGGCTGCGTGGGGATTGCCGAGCAGAGTCCAAGGGCTGCGGCGAGGAGCCAGGCCGCATCTGGAGCAGGAGTCGGAGCGGCTTGGACTCGCGCGCAGGGAAAGAATTCTGCAAGCAGCTTACAGAATTCTGGAAGGCGCGAAATTGAGAAGTCAGAGTATCTTCCTCAAGAGCAAGTGTCAGGACTCTGAAGCGGAGAAATCACAGTGCGAAGCTGTGAGGACTTGGCCGCGTGGCGAGGACGAAGCGGGCTCAGGACAGACGTCGAGGCCTCGCTTGTCGCCTGCTGTCCTGCAGGGTCGGGCACGCCTGAGAAGAGGCGAGTTTCTGCACTGAGGGGACCGAAGAGCATACTGATGAGTTGGAATCAGTGACGCCGAGATGAACAGGAAGCAACAAAGTAGGAGGGAAACGGACATTTCTACTCTCTTGATTTTGGGAAGTTATTCCATTTATTCAATGTCACCGAGGACAGCATGATCAGCAGCGAAGATTCCAAGGGGCAAAAGCCATCTGTCCCCACACCTTTTCTTCAGACGTTAAATTAGAATGGTCTCAAAACTGGCTTGGAGGCCTCCGAGGGGTTCGAGCGCGCTGCGCGCATCTGGAGGACAATGGGCGTGCTCAGGCGGGCTCCGCGGGAAGGGCCGCGCGGTCGCGGGCTGCGTGGGCCACGGCTACAAGCTGATTAAGCAAGAGCACGAGTTCGTCCCTTCGTGGCCGTGCACCCTGCCCTCCACACAGCCGCAGAGCACATCCCAAACCCACGCCAGCTGTCCTGAAAACGCACGTCCTTGGTGACTAGGACAGAGCCACCAAGGCAGCAGCCAGTGGTAAGGGAAAAAGATGGCACAGGACACAGGCCAGCCTGAGAGCGTCCTGAAACTCAGAAGCGGCACTGAGCAGTCCTGGGGGGAGCCGCGCTGCTCACTGATCTGGCTCCCGACAGCCAAGGCGGAGAAGCAGCCCTTCTGCTTCCTGACGTCGGAGCCCCCTCTCCTCGGGGCCTGGGTGGGTGACTCTGCTGAAACTTCCCCTTGGTGGCTCTAGGTGCAGGAGAATGTTCTAGCACAGGACGTGGCAAATACATGAGCATATTCTGGTTGTTTCTGTGAACTTTGGGCAAGGCTGAGTCCAGCCACAATTCTCTGCTTTCTTCTATGTATTCTACTCCTAGATATCAGGCAGGAGAAGTGCTTGAATTTACAGTATAAATTTAGATATTGATCATCAGTATGTTGTTGTTAAGCTGAGAGTCTTTCCACATCTTTTATGGACATCCTCGATGTCCATCTAAGATGCCAAAGTGCTGAAAAGACACAGTTTGAAACAGACTACTGTGTAAAATGAAACATTCAATGACCCACCCAGGCTACAAGACAGGAAGAAGCTAAATATGGGAGACAACCCAAATGCCCATCAATTGGGGCATGGATAAAAAAGGTGATATTTTTACACAGTGGCATATTACTCAGCTAAAAAAAAAAAATAAATAAATTGGAGACTTTCATAGGTAAAGGGATGCAACTAGAGACCATACACATAAGGGCAATAAATCAGGCGCACATGTGCAAACATCATACTTTCCTTGGTGTAAAAACCTGAAAAAGTAAGTAGGATCTGAAAGGTCCAATGGATACTGTACAAGGGGATGAGATGAAACTATTCAAGGGTCAGGAACAACTGGGATGAGGGAAAGGAGAAAACTTGGAAGGGGAAAAAGGAGTATTTATGTATATACATAGGATAGCTTGATTAATTACTCATGATTTCTGCTGATCTACTGAAAGGACCAGTTAATGCTTACTTTTTCTCTCCTTCATTTTTTATATTTTCTGACTCATCTTACATGCTTTTATCTGGTGAACTACTACTTTGAAGATAGCAATGCAATATACAATATAACCAAACTATTGTTGAGTTCCGATCATTTTGTTTAGTGAAATTCTAGATTGTTTCTATTTTTTTACTGTTTTTATATTTTCTTTAAAAATAAAATTAAGAAAAATGAAAAAGTAAACGTGTACAACTCAAACAACTGAAAATGCAAATCAGATAATGCTTTAAGTTAGAAGAAATGATATGGATTCCTACTCTGATAAGTTGAAAGAACTAGATTACCATGAGTTTAGAATCAATGACGCTGAGAAGTAAAGGAAGCAACAGAGTAGGAGGGAAACAGACATTTCTAGCATTACTCTTTCTTGATTTTGGGAAGTTATTCCATTTACTGAATGTCACCGAGGAAAGCATGATCAGCAGCGAAGCATTTCATTTCTTTTTAACTTTTTTTCTTCTCTGTATTTAGAACAGGGTCTACAGGGTCTCACTACCGACTTGTAGTGATTTTCCTGTTTTCAGCCTCCCAAGTGCTGGGATTACAGGCATGCCCCACCACACCCAGTCTCAATCACCATCTCAGCACGCCCCGTGGGCAGGGCCAGCACGGCAGGCCTGGGGCTCGAACCCCCGCTGCTGCGACCTGCCTAAGCAAGCACTTTAGTCCGCTGAGCTATATCAGGCCAGCCCCTCTTTAACTATTAATACAACTAATCACTGCTTTATACAAGATCTCAAATTTTCTTCAAAATATAAAAAATGTTTTAACCTGTTAACTTCATATTGAGAGTGAAACTGAAAAGACAAATTTGAAGTCAGGATAAATTACTTGTGGTTAATATAATGGGTACCAGTCCCAGATAGATCTATCTTTAAAACTCCTTTCAACTTACTATTTGGGTACGATTGTGTCTTTTAAATAACTTTAATAACCTATTTGCTTTTATAAAAATGTAAATCAGTAAAAAGTTAATGGAAAATTAATGTAATAACATTTAAAATATGTAGAGAAGTGAAGGGCAGAGAACAGTACAAATAATGGTAGCTATTATTGTATTATCACCCTTTCTATCCATTTCTACATGTAGTTTATGTATATAAATAATTATGTGCTAGTTCACATCTGGGTATCTCCTCAAAGCCCCATGCAGTCACAGGTGGGACCCTGGGGAGGCACCTGGATCCTGGATGGGGGTGAAATGGATCCAAGGCTTAGTCCCCTGATGAGTGTGCACAGGAAGGTGATGCTGGGAGGTGAGGGCTGGTGAGGAGCTAGGTTCCTGGGGATGAGACCCTGAGGAGTGACTCTCTCCCTCCTCCTCCATTGATTTCTGCTTCCAACTCCCAAACCCCCTTCCGTGGTGCCCAGTTCAGGAACCAGCCAACCACGGACCCAAATCTCTACAAACTGTGAGCCAGAATAAACTCCTTCTTTGCACAGTTGGGTCCTGTGTTGCAGTGATGAGAAAATCACTTTACTAAGCTAAATTCCATTCTTCACATAAGATTCAGCCTTAGCCAATAGATATATGTCTTAAGTTGAGAGATCCATGCACAACAGAATCTCCAGAGTGCAGGATGACTGAAATGTCTGCGTCAGAGTCACCTTGGTGCTAACAGGCCACTGAAGAGCCTCTCCTAATAGCAGCACAGGAGCAGCTGGTCTCTGCTGAAAAGGTCTCTGAGGAATGAGAGTGGGCGACAAAGGTGAACAGAACAAGCTCTGGGCAAGTTCTACCTGGGGCAATTTCTGGAACCTCAAGTGTGCCCAGGTATGTGCTACAAGGAGAGGGGAAGGTAGGAGGCATGAGAAGAGTGTTGAGGGACTCCACAAACACCAGGCTGTGTGGCCAGTGACAGGACTTGATAAGGCACTTATTGCTTACCTACCTATAGAGATGAGTGCTATTATCATGCGTTGAGTAGTGTTCCAGGGCTAGTGTTCCAGTTTTCAAATAAAAACTCATGGGCTTGTAGTAAACTCAGAAGCCAAGATCTGCTCACTTTCAACAGAACCATGCACTAGTTAATTTTAAAGTCAAATAATACTTTCCTCTAGAGTCTTCTGATGGTCGTAAAGAAATTTTTCTCACATTAACATTTTTCCTCTTATAACCTTTGCTTTCCTTGGCCATTTGAATTATGATATGAATTTCTTCATATAGCACTCTCCTTTCATATTAATGGTAGACTTACAATGAGATAGTCTGATTCCTCATTATAATTTGTTAACTTAGCACTTTACAAACTTAATTTTATAAATCTCATTAACTTGGAGTTCAGGGAAGAAAAAAATAGCACCTCCTAATAAAGAAGCACTCACTGAATTTGATAATTCATTTTAATCACTGAAAAACCTGAAAGCCAGGTTCCCTTATGAAAGAACCAAATAACTTGTCAACTGAAGAGATTATTAAGATTTGTTTTAAGTTTAACTGTTCTTCTGGCACATTTTCAATACTTGAATGCTGGCTGACACTGAGGAAGTTTGCCAGTACCCTGAGAGAACTATGTGACGCTCCCACGTCAGAACTACGTGATGTGCCTACATCATAACTAGGTGATGTACCTACGTCAGAACTACGTGACGCGCCTACGTCATAACTAGGTGATGCACCTATGTCAGAACTACAGGATGTTCTCACGTCAGAACTATTATGCACCAGGCTTTGAGCCCAAAGATCTCTAGAAACTGGTAGCTGAATATCCTTTAGGCATATTGACGGTCTTGAAGTTTAACAGAAATTGCCTAGAGTATCACTAGTGCCCTCTGCTTTACTTTTCTTGATCTGGACACAAGCTTGGGAGATAATGTACATGGGCAGAGACTGCTAACTAGGCTCCAAAATTCTTTTCTTCTCCCTGAGAACACAGTAAGCCACATATTCTAGACTTCTTTTTTGAAGTTGATATGGTCATTTGATGCAGCTAGGGTCCCAGGAATGTGCATCAGAGTGATGGGTGTCACTTCTAGGTCAAGCCCACCAGCCCCTCCCACACCTGCTGTTCTCCACCTACCATTGTCTGGAAGGGGTGTAACCCCAAAGCAACTCTGAAGATGCATTAAGGTATCAGTGTGTGCACAAGTGGTGCTGGTGGAAGATCACCCTGCCACCCTCTTCTGTGGCATGTTCTGCTGACAGGTGGAAGAGAAAGATCCTGAGTTATCCTATAGCAACTGGGTATAGCAGAACTAATACAGCAAACATTATAGTCTCAGAAAAGGATCTTGTGAACCATCAATGTTTATGTATTTGTGTATAATTTACCACCGTACAAACACCCATCTAGACTATGCAACTAACCACTATATATATATTGCCAGGCCACACAGCATGTTGCCAGGCATGCACTTAGACCAACCAGCTATCTTTCCAGTCCTACAGCTTTTTTTAATCCTAGAGAACTTTTTATCTCAGGGGCTTCTCTTAGGCTCCTTTTCATAGAATCTATACCTTTGGTACACTTGTCATTTTTGGTTTGAAACATTTTGTTTAGCACTTCCGGTTTTTATAGTTGTTTCTTCCATAACCACATTAGTGTCTGTCTGTCTGCCTGCCTGCCTGCCCCTCTCTCTCTCTCTCTCTCTCTCTCTCTCTCTCTCTCTCTCTCTCTCTCTCTCATGATGGCTCAACTATCTTTTGGGTTATGCCACTTTTGAACTTTCTGTGTTTATTTACTTTCATCACTTCCAACTCCTTGAGGTTCCAGGGCCAGCCTGACATGTAGTACTGGAGGTTGAATGTCGATCCTTGTGCTTGCCAGGCAGGTGCTTAGACTGCTGAGCTATCTCCCCAGCCCAAGAAATATGTTTTCATATGTTTATCATTCATTCAATTAATAGGACACTTATATTCAAGTATAACCACTGGCAAAGGGGTAAAATTGTTAAGAACTGAACAAGTCTCTTTTTGTAGGGAATATAATAAGATACCATTCAAGACACAGAATGCAGAAATTATAAGGGACTGTGTTAGTCACCTATTTTAATTTCACATTTGAGGCTCAGAAAGATCTTATAAAAAAGAAGCACTGCTATATTGATGGGATGGAGAGATAAGAAATATTTTGTATTGGAAAAGGTATTCTTTTTTAAAAATTAAGTGAACAATGTGGGATTGAAATCTTTTCTCAATGAATTACATCCATGTACACATATGGTCATGCCTATGTATAGAAACACACACATTCACATCTGTATTTTCATAAAGAGATGAATGTTCACACTCAAATATTTTTCTAAAACTTTTTTTAAGGAATATAGTAGAAGTTATTACTTAATTTGAGATCATGACTTCCTGCTTTCCTTAGTAAAAATTGAATCAAAGTTATGTGTTGATGCATTTCTTTGTATTTCATTTTGATTATCCAGGGAATCTTTCGTAGAGGGAACACTTTCTGTTGATTGTCACAGACTAACCTGTTATGGCTTTTCCAAATCCAACACTTGGTATTTTGTCTTTCCCTCTGAATTGTCCCTACAGTGTCTTTTCCTCAAAATTATGGGCTTTTTATCCTCTGTCAGGTTTCTGGTAACTATAAGTCAAGAACTGAAGTTGTAGAATTTTACAAGCTAGAGTTGAAATTGGTCCTCTGGTATCATTTAGACACAAGGGAGGGCAAATTCTGTATAATTAATATACTTTATGTTGCTAGGTTTTTTTAGTTGTGACAAGAATTTCTCAATAATAATGTAAAAAGTATAAATATGTTCTCTATACTTAAAAAATTTATATAGAAAAACTAATTCATGTATAGCCTTTTCCTTTGGTTAATATAACAGTACGTTAGTTCTGTGAATTAGGAGAACATTTTTGAAAGAAAGATAACTACATTTTTCTTGGTATTAAATTAGCTTATAAAGGTCATTTGAATGGTCCTTACTGACATCAATGTCAGTAGATGAAAACATGAAAAGGCTTAAAAAGTCTTGATGGAACACATCTAAATTCTTACCAAATACAATGTCATCGTAATTTTTTTACGAATCATATTTGCATCTGTTAGGCTACCCAAGACTAAACAGAGATAAAAGGTCTATAACATCAAAAGTTGTTGACTTGTGCCTTTTATAGCTCAGCCTATTAATATGGCTTCACTTTTTGCCCTATGGATAACCCACTACTATTATGGACTACTGGATTATATTGGATTATTTTGCTGAATTCACACACCTACAATATGTAAATGACAATGGGATACCCTTCTCTCACAAAACTAAACCAAAAAGGGGATACAAATGAAGGACCATTTTGTATCTGTATATTCAAAATAGTTAGGATAGATATACAGCTACTTTCTCTTAATTTAATGAATAGAAGATTTGTACTAATAGTGTTTGTGGACAGGATATCAAATCTGCATATTATACTATGAATAACCACTAAGACAACAATATGCAATATATTAATGAAACTATCCTACTAATTGGTTTTGACTACTTCATTGCTATTTGTTTCTCAATAAAATTATTATAAAAAGAAAAGTTCTATAACGGACAACAAAGGTCATGACTTAACATAATCAGCTCCATGACTTATCTGGGATTTTAAAAGCTTCCTCTTATACTTAAACATCCACTTGGGGAGACAGTCCTCTGGGTCTACATGGAGTACATCAGAGGCTCTTGTAAGGACAATTCTTAATGTATAGAAATTTACATCCTCATCTCCAAAATACTGAGTAAATACACGAGTCACTCCAGAAAACACTGCTATAAACAATGACGATACATATGCTAAAGGTGGCATTACTGAGAAAATAATTACAAGCTAAAACCTCTGTCACCAGTTTTCTTCAACTTACCGTATTCTCTGGAGACACTGCTCTTCACTTTGAGACAGAGCTGTCTAGCTAGTATTCCCCTTTGTCCTCAGACTCATGTGTGACCTTAAAATGAATGTGCAGTTATTTGAGAAACATTTGTATACGTGTGTGCATGTACGTTCCATTGGTTAAAGAACTAACCTTACTGTGTCCGTGAAGGCAGAACCTGTCCTTGTCACATCCTGCATCTTCTTGTACCCTTCCCAATGGCTTAGATTTGCTAAAGATTCAGAAACTGAAGACTTGTTTGCTCCTTGTGACACATGGAGTGCCACAGGGGTTACAGAGAAATAAAAGATGTGGTTCCTGAACTCACATATATCCTCACAGGTCTGCAGGCAACACAAGGCGTAGAATGTTGGCTGATTCCACCGTGAGTAATGGTTAGTACTAACAATTAGTGTTCTAGAAGATACCAGAAGTTTTCATGATGAGGAAATGCTTTCAGGAGAAAATGAGACATAATCTGAACTCTCAATAAACGATGGGAATTAAACTGGTAGAGGAGAGTAGAGAGTATAAACAGGGATGGAGGAAGAATGAAGTGGATATCTTTCAGTGAGAGTGTTCATTTAATGTTTGCTCAGGAGTGACAGGTCTTCAAATAGTCCTATTTAAATCCTTAAGCTTCAGCCAGGAGAATGCACACAGGTTATCACACATATCACGCACTTTGCAATGGGCTACACATGGCTGGAGTGTTGACTAGATTTTCTTGCGCTGGGAGCTAGTCCTCAGCATGGTGGTGTTAGGTCATGACTGCTACCAGGCAGGCCTGGGGGAAGGTGGTTAGTGTGTTGAGGGTGGCGCCCTTAGGTGGGACTACTGTGGTCCTTTGAGAGTGGAGTGGTTCCCGAATAGCACTGGCTTTGTGTCTCATGTGTCCTGTTCAACACAACTCCCTCCTTAGTGATGCGCACACTCAGATCCCACCAGAGGCTAAGCAGGGGGGGCTGTGCAACCCAGGATTTCCTTCCTCCAAATCTGTGGGGTGCATCAATGTCACCATTGTAAGGACCCAGCCCCAGCTATCTCACTATAGCATCAGAAAACAGACCAGGACATACTCCTATTCAAACTTAGAACTCATTTCTTTAATGATACTTGGTCTGAGACAGGAAGATTTTCCATATCATTTCTTTGTTCTATTGTATTCAAAGATAACTTCCGCTCCTAGCTTTCAGCAGCCTACTATCTGACCTTTATGATAATGCAATGATTTCTAATTAAACATTTTATACTGAAATATATTGAGTTAAACATTTTTTCTAATTTCAAATTTATATTGAATTTTGAATTTGAAATAATTAATAGCTATCTCCCAACACTTAAAATTCATAGTTTCTTTTTAAAGCATAATTTGGTTTCAGTGATATTTAATTTTCATCTGTCGATTTTATTTTCATAGAAATGCAATTAAAACTTGGAGAAAATTAGCATAAAACTTTTGTTGTACATGATTCAATAGTGAGCATT